>NC_092878.1:19860648-20162871 GCF_028372415.1 Notamacropus eugenii
CCAACTGGTATAGCATTAAAATTCTTAAAGGAGAAGTTAAGTGAGGTACAGGTTCATGACCAAACAAGCGATAGAGAGTATTACAAAAAGTAAAATAGATAATTTTGATTACATTAAATTAAAAAGCCTTTACACAAACAAAACCAATGCAGTCAAGATTATAAGGAAAGCAGAAAGCTGGAAAATAATCTTTATAGCAAGTATCTCTGATGAAGGCATCATTTCTCAAATATGTAGAGAACTGAGTCAAGTTTATAAGAATATAAGCCATTCCCCAACTGATAAATAGTCAAAGGATATGAATAGGCAGTTTTCAGATGAAGAAATCAAAGCTAATTATAGGCATTTGAAGAAGTGCCTTAAATAACTTTTGATTACAGAAATGCAAATTAAAGCAACTCTGAGGTACCACCTCATGCCTATCAGATTAGCTAACATGACAAAAAAGGAAAATGATAAATGTTGGAGAGGATGTGGAAAAATTGGGACACTAATGCACTGTTGGTGGAGTTGTGAAGTGATCAAACCATTCTGGAGAGCAATTTGGAACTATGCCCAAAGGGCTATAAAACTGCAGGTGCCTTTTAATCCTTCAACACTACTACTAGGTCTGTATCCCAAAGTGATCATAAAAAAGGGGAAAGGACCTACATGTGCAAAAATATATATAGCAGCCCTTTTTGTGGTGGCAAAATATTGGAAATGGAGGGGATGCCCATCATTTGGGGAGTGACTGAACAAGCTGTGGTATATGAAAATAATGGAATATTATTGTGCAATAAGAAATGACGAATAGGCAGATTTTAGAAAAGCCTAGAAAGACTCGTACAAACTGATGCAAAGTGAAATGTGCAGAACCAGGAAAACATTCTACATAGTATCAGCAACACTGTCTGATGATCAACTACGAATGACTCAGCTTTTCTCAGTAACACAAAGATCCAAGACAAATACGAAGGACTCATGAAGGAAAATGTTATTCACATGCAGATAAAGAACACACATTGAAGCATACTTTTTTCATGTACCTTATTCTTTTTTGTGTTTTTTTCACTTTTGATCTGTTTCTTATTTCACAACTGTGACTAATGGAAATATGTTTTACATGATAGGACATGTATAACCTATGTCAAATTGCCTACAATATTTGGGAGAAGGGAGGGAAGAAAAGCGAGAAAAAATTGGAACTCAAAATCTTATACAAATGAAAGCTAAAAATTGTCTTGACATATAATTGGGAAAAAATACTATTAATGAAGGAAAAAGGAGCAAAGAGAGGAGGTCATGGAGGGAAGAACCTAGATCAGAGTTATATCTGGAATTACAACAGTACTTGCTCCCCATGGCATCTATTTCTTACCTCACTGTACATTCCTATTAAATCTTACAGAATTTTCTGTGACTGATTATTTATTTGCATATGGTGTTTTCTTTGTAGTTTGGGTAAATTATAAAAATGTATTCAAAGTAAAGTTACTGATTTGAATTTCAATAAGAGTGACTCTCTGTCACTTGCCATCTTCAAGCTGAGTAGGTGTAATCAGTGTTGGAGATTCTGTAAAAAAGAATTCACGTTCAGGTACAAATTGGACTGATGTCCTGGATTCTGATGGTTCGGTGAGTGGTCCTGAAGTGTCAGTGATTTTGCAGTTTTACTTTGAACGCTCCATTTTATTCCTACCACACAGATTTATTTCCATTAGAATTTTACTCCAATCCCCCAATAGGGATAATTAATAATTTTTTCTTCCCTAAAAAGATGAGATAGTCTCCAATGGGTAGTGCCTCATTGAGAGACAATAATTCAATTTGCAGTTGTACACTCCACTGCAGAAATATCTGACTGGTTCATCTCTTGTCAATCATTACCTATAGTTTTCTAACTTCCAGACCATTAGATGAACTAACACCTTTGCCTCAGAGAGAGATCACAACAGCCACAATAATTTCCCCAAACCTCCCACTCACTACATAACAGGAGCCCAAGTGAATGGATTGTCTGTCCTGGTGATCAGGCCCGGCCTCGGAGGGCCTCTGACTCACAGACACAGACGCCTTTCTCAACTGGGGAGTTTTGCCTTCCAATATCACCGCTGTGGCCAGTGCATCCAACGTGTGTCTAGATGAAAAGCCTTCCTGAGGCATCATTCAGAGCCTGAGAAAGAGATCAAAGTGAGGTCCCTAAAGTTTATTTGATTTATATCCTTCCCCCTCCTGTAATTTCAAAGTGGGAATGATGATTTATTCATTCGTACAGGGACTGATATGCCATTTCACTGTTGTCATCATTAGGCCTTTTTCCCCTCATCTCTAAAAAGTAAAACTCTAAACACTGTTAGAATATTTTTTTTGAGAGAGAGAGAGAGAGAAAAGGAGAATGAAGTTGATCCTTCAAAAGGATGCAAAGTAGAAAGGGTGATACTGAGAGAGAGTCGTACCTGCCACAATTTTAGCACCAGGGTCTGTTTGGAATGACTCCTGGGGAGAAGAGGTGAGGGAAGGGGAAACTAACAGGAAAAAGAGCTGCCTCAACTTTTATGTTTGGAAAATATGTTTTTCAGATGTTCTTCCATGCCAGAAAAGTGTCTGTATGATAAAGAGACAGCTGTCTGACCTCAAAAGGTGACCACCTGCCTCCTGGAAATCCCGCTGCTGTCTGGGGCCTCCAAACAGAGCCATCTCAGGATGAAAACGTCCTTCTCTCCCTGCTGGATTTTCTCTTGGAGCCTTTGAACAACCTGCCAAGGAGGAGGGAGGGGAGCGTTTACACCAGATGTACATCACTTTCGAGAGGGAAAACTTTCATCAGTTTCTCTTCCACCTGTCCTGGGGAGATAGAGTCCTCGGGTTACCTGGGAAAACTTAGGGAAAAATTACTCTGCTTTGTTAGAATTTTTCCCTGGTTTTTATCTTAAAGGAGGCATACCTCATACCCATGTATATGGAAATGTGTCTCCACGTACCTAAAAGCAGAGGAGTGATGAGAAGCGCTATCTCAAGGTGGGATGGGTAATTGACAATAACTCAGACTGAAAAGTCCCAACAGCATTAGGAGAAAAGAGGAAGTTGATAATGTCATTCAGAACAAAGATTAAGGATGCCAGAGAAAGAAGAAAGAGAAAAACTTTTTACTTCCCTTCTTTTACAGTGTTGATGTTAATGATAGCTAATATTTATATAACACTGAGGTTTGCAAAGCGCTGTACTAATATCTCATTTTATCCTTAAAAATGTATTGAAATCTTTTGTTCATTTTTGAATATATCTCTCCCTCTACCCTCTACCCAGGGAACAACCCCTTCTAACAATAAAAAAGGAGGAAAAAAAGTAGTTCAGCCAAAATAGTCAATACATCAGTAGAACCTGGCAGTATGTTTCACTTACATAGCACCCACCTCTACCATGAAGGGGATACATTTTCTCATTTCTGTTCTGGGGGCCAAGTTTAGACATTGTAATTCTCTGTCTCTCTTATGAATACACATAAACATATGTATTTGTCTATCTACCTATCTTCTCTCACTGAGCTTTGGTACCATGTCACCAAAGGCCTGTTGGACATTTCCAGATGTCCTGAAGACATCTTAAACTCAGTACATTCAAAACTGAACTCATTATTTTCCCCTCAGATGCTTCTGTCTTCCCCCGTTCTGTCAATGGAACCATCATTCTTTTGGTTTCCTAGGTTTATACCCTCAACTTTATCCTGGGCTTTCTCATTTTCCTTCAGTCAGTCATCACATCTTGCCGTTTCTACCTTCACAACATCCCCACACCCAACTTCCATCGTTTCTGCCTAGATAACTGAAACAACCGCCTCATTGGTCTCACTGGCTCAAGGCTCTAATGCCTCCTGTCCATCCTACCCACTGTAGCCAAAGTAAATGCAGATATGATCATGTGGCCCTCCTACTCAATCACCTCCAGCAACTTCCTATTTCCTCCAGGATAAAATACACAAACTCCTCTACTTAGCTTTTAAAGCCCTAAAAACTTGGACCTACCCTATCTTTGTAATCTCTTTGAATATCCTCTCTTTCTTTCTCCTTCCTTTCCTTTTTCCTTTCCCCTTGAAGGAACCTCAAAGATTATCTAGTCCCCCACCTCTCATTTTGTAGATGAGGAATTTGAGGCCCAGGGAGGTGAAATCATAATAATTATTCTTCTTATTTTAACAATAATTATAATAACAGCTAGTGTTTACATATATGGCACCTACTATGTGCTAGGCACTGTATTAAATATTTTATAAATATTATCTCATTTGATACAATAATTCTGAGAGTTAGAGGCTATTATCTCCATTTTACAGATGAGGAGACACTCTGCCCAGGAGGACTGATAACTTTCATATCTGCAGGACTTCTGTCCTATTTGACATGCCTTCTCTCTACCTCCACCCCCACTGGTGAGTGCCTTAGTGACCACTGTATCTATGCCAGTTCCAGCCATGTTTCTCTTTACATCCTGATCACCATCTTGCCAGCCACCCCTTCCTCTACTCTTTCCAGTTCTGGAACCACAATCAAATCAGAATTGCCATTGCTACTGGAAAGAGTATAAATCTACTTCCCTACGGCTTGAGTCACCATCCTTGTAACTTTCCAAGCCTGGATTCCCCTTCGGCTGCAGCCACTTAATGCAATGTGAGATCATTGAGGGTAGGAACTATTTTGGCTTTTGTATTTGTATCCCCTAGAGCACTGTACTGTGTGGACTTGGCACAGGGAAAGAGATTAATGAATAATTTTTTACTCATTCACTCCTTCATTCATTCACTCATTCTTTTTCAGATAACTTGCCATCGAGTCACACTGTCCCCACCAAGGATGTATAATGTTAAATTTTTAAAACCAGGTTTAAGATTTTATACTGATATCTATTTAGTTTCATCTGTTGGATTTTGCTCAGTCTTCTAGCTTCTCAAAATCTTTTTGTACTCAGACTTCATCAACGTGTTGGTCAAAGACTCTATCATAACATGCTACATAGGTAGAGTCCCATGAGTCCTGGTTAAGTGTGCGTGTGCGTGTGTGTGTGTGTGTGTGTGTGAGAGAGAGAGAGAGAGAGAGACAGAGAGAGAGAGACACAGAGAGATAGCAATTGTGGTAACTGTACAGATGAGACAACTGAAGGGAAAATGAAATAAGCAGAATCCCACCCAGTGCGTTGTTCCTTTATGGTTTTTCAAGGCCATTGTTGGTTGGTGGTTTGTTTATTTATGTCATTTTTTTCTCACATCAACTTTCCTTCAGTAAGTACCTCGGCTAGAGCTGAACAGGGTTTAAATCTCTTCTTTCTGTCACTGCCTTCTCATTCAAATGGGAGGACAATGGGGAATTCCTGCTGTGTGATAATAATCTTTTGCAAGTCATTGCAACACTATTTGACCCATTCATTTATTCATATATGTACATATAAATATATATACATATAAATACTAGGTTTTCCTATCTCCTTCAGCCTGGAAATGCAGTGGCCACTCATTGATTCTCCTATATTAAAAGATCAAGAGAGAGAAAAATTGGTAAGAATTTCTAGCCCAATCCATTGGGCTCTTTTTTTGGCCAGTTCCATGTCTCAATTTTTGGTTCCCTAAGCCCTTAAGGGCATTTAATTTTGCTTTCCTCATTAACTGAATTTTCTTCTCTGCTTTTCAGGTCACCTTGATTCAGTCACTCCCCTAGAAGCTTTAAATCATCCTCAAACAAAATTTCTCTTGCTTATAAGTTTTTGGTTTTTTAAGTCCAGACTTCTGATTTCTTCAGTGTAAAGGACTCCAGGTATGGAAACTCTTCCCACCCAAGCAGATTAACAGCTCAGCTGTCGCTTAAAAGTCTTAGAGACTTGATTGGGGAGCTCTGAGAAGTCAAGTGTCTTGCTTGGTCACACTGCTAGGATAAGTCAGAGGTAAGACTTGAACCCAAGTTTTCTGACTCCAGGGTTGGCCCTCTATCTTCAGCATCATGATTTCATACACTGTTACTCTGTTTCCACATTTCCAAAATCACACATTAAGTTGCTGGACTGTTCTTGATCTTGTTCAGTAGTGACTGACTCTTCGTGATCCCATTTGGGGTTTTCTCAGTAAAGATACTGGAGTGTGCCATTTCCTTTGCCTCAGTTTCCTCATTTCCTTTTCCAGTTGAAAAGGAAATGAGGAAACTGAGGCAAACAAGGTTAAGTAACTTGTCTAGGGTCATCCAGCTAGTAAGTGTCTCAGGTCATATTTGAACTCAGGTCTTCTTGACTAGCACTCTATCCACTAGGCCATCTAGCTATCCTGATTCTCAAAAGGCTACTCAATTAAAAAACAAATATAATGAAAAAGAAAAAGTAAACAAAGAATGGCATAAAATGCCTCCTTGAAGGCGGGCTCTGTTCCACAAATTCTGAGGTCCACTCGTAGCCTCCTGCCCTTTCTTCTGCACAAACTACACTCCAAGTTCTGCCTTTGCACTGGAGACTTTCCCTTGTGCCTGGAACATGCTGCCTTCTCAGTTCTGCCTCTTGGCATCTCTGGCCTCTTTCAAGTCTCAGCTCAAGGGACACTTTCTGTACAGCCTTTCCTGATGCCCTCGAGTACCCCTTTTATTCATTTTCTTTATGTTCTGTATACACATTAGAATATAAGTTACTTCAGGGCAGGGACTGGTTTACACTGATCTCCGCATCCCCAACATTTAGCACAGTGCCTGGTGCCCCAAAGCTCTTAAAAAATATTGTAGATTGATTGATAGCCCTCTCTTTAAATCTTTGCCTGGAGGAATCCAGGTCAGACATTTTTCTGAAAGTGCTTTGGGCTGCACAGAGGGAAGGCACTGCAGAGTCTGCCAAATGTGTTTTATTAAGTGTCTTAAATCTTGATAATAAGACAGTCAAAACCATCCCCATGATTTATACATGTGCTGGTTTGTAGGTATTTCTGTGTGTCTGTGCCACTCCAAGACAAAAATCTGTTGGGAACTGGGCCACCTACATTAGTGACCTAGACCTCATGAGTGCTCTCTGGAAACAGCAGTCATTCTGCATTGTCTCATGCACTGATTTCCCAGGTAATGCTTCTAGAATCACCTCTCTTCAAATCCTCCAGCTGTTGAACAAAGGATGTGCTTGCTAGGGCTTGAGAGAGGACAACTGGTAGGTGGTACCCTGATCTGTAAAGTTAACCTCTCATTGTTAACTGGTCAACTCATTTGAGGGATGCTTCTGAGCCCAAGCACCCAGTGTTGCTTCACGAAAATATTACCCACCATTTATCAACAAGCATTATTTGCTGAGCAGTAGTGGGTCCATTCCTACTGAATTTGAAAATGAATAAATAATAATGGCAGCTCACATTTAACTTTGATTTATGCAAATCATGCATAGGTGATTTCATTTGCTCCTTATTAAATAACCCTGTGAGGTAGATGGTATTATTATCCTCATTTTACAGATGAGGAAACAGATTCAGAGAGATTCAGTGGCTTCTCTGGGGTCATATAACCAGTTTAAAAAAAGCACAAACTGGTTCAACAAAAAGTCCTGTGTCAATAGGGAAAATCACTTTTGCAGAGAGGGTTGTACGTTTCTGGGTTATGCTTCTGAAAGCAGGCTGTTATCAGGGCAACAAGATAGTTGACTTTGTACTCGAACCTGCTTCTATATATAGGTAGCCTTTTGATGACCCACAACATCCTGTAGATCCCCCTGGAGTCAAATAAGCAGAATTGAAGAGGGGTTCTCATATTGCGGTATTGGGGAGAGTTATTTCTTAAAAGAACCATTAAGAGGCTGAACCTCCATCAGCAATTTGACCCATGCTTCCTCTGACACAGTGTCTGTTATTTGTTGGAAATCACAATATGACACTGAACGTGTTGGAGTCAGAGGACCTTATGGATACTCCTACTAGTCAAAAGAGCCTCAACAAGGAGCATCGGCTTTCACTATGTGGCATCGACATAGGATGGGGTGTGTGTTTTTCCCCCTGGCAGTGGTCCTTTGGCATCCATTAGATTGTGAGCTCCTTGAGAGCAGGGACTGTTTTTTGCCCTTATTTGTACCCTTAGTGCTTAGCACAATGGCCAGCAGGTGGTATTACGCTTGTTGACTTTCTGACTGCCATCCCTGCATTTTCCCATTCTCTTCTCCTTATGCCCCATGGCATAAATTCCCCTTATTTCTCTTCTTGAATCAGATGACCACCTCAAGAGACTTACTGCTGTGGTGCCCTCCTGGTAGGGCCATTCTTCCAAGACCCTCAACAACCAGTCACTGTCTGCTGACACTTCCCCTCCTAGAAAAAGTGAGAGGTTGTTGGCCATGCTGTAGCCATGTAGTATTCTGGCCATGTTATTGGCCAGAATCTCTGGGTGATGGGTCACTTCGCTCTTCTCTTGGCCTATCTGCATTTGGGTTGAGCTATTGACTGTGTCACTACTACCCTCTGCATATACCCCTTCCCAAATGAATTTGCTCCAAGAAATAAATACAGCTCATCCTAACTCTATATTATGTCACCTTGGGCAAGTTAGATCACCTCTCTGAGACTCAGGGCTTAGCACAGTGCCTGGCACATAGTAGGCATTTGATATAGGTCATTTGATTGGCTATTTCTCCTCTTTAATAGGAATAATGGTATTTACAGCTACCTGGCTGTGAGGATATTGTATGTGAAAGCACACTTTATGCATAGATCCTACATGAATATAAGCTATTATTAATTACTATTACCATGATCTTATTTTCAGGGTCTCTTCTGTTATATTTTCTCTCATAGGTGTCTGAGCAAGTACCTATCTCCTTTTGGTGGAGACATAGGAGGAAAATTCTTCGGTGCAGTGAAATGAATATGGAATGGAGTGGTCATTCACACATCTGGGTCTTGGTTTCCTCATCTATAAAATGGGCTAGGCAGACTAGATGACCTCTGCCAGCTCCAATCAACCAACCAATTAATCAACAAGCATACTTAGTGATGGCTATGTGCCAAACACGTGATAGGCACTGGAGACAGACAAAAATGATACAATTCCTGCCTCAAGGAGCTTATTATTGGTGAGGAGAAACCATGCATTTATTTATAAATACATGCAAATGTAATAAAAAAGAATAGGACATATTTTTGAGCAGGGGAGATCAGGAAATGCCTCCAGTAAGCTTTGGGGATGGGTTTTGAAGGAGACTAAGGATTCTAAGAGGTGGAGGTGAGGAGGAAGGTCCTTCCAGGTATGAGAAATCATCAGTGTGAAGGCATGGAGATGGGGTGAAGGAGCATTGTATGTGAGGAATGGTGAGAAGGATGGTAAAGGTCAGCATGGAGAGAGGTGATGGGCAATAAGTTCTAGGTCTACGACTTGCAAGAATGGTGCTCAAACTTCTTCATTCTGAGATACCCTAAAGTGTTCCCTTACATGAACCCCTCCATTAAGAAGGAAATCAACAAAAAAGGCTGCAGTTGCTTGAATTGTTAGCAGGTTTCTACCCAGCTAGAGAAGGAAATGGCAAACCACTCCAAAATCTTTGCTAAGGAAACTCCATATGGAGTCATGGATTCCAACATGGAGTCAAGTTGGACATGACAGAAATGCCTGAACGCTGCCATCATCAAACCACTACCTCTTGGCATCAGAGTAGATTTTAATAATTGACCCAGATAGAATGAAAATACGATCCTGTTCATGGAGCAGATAACTCATTGTTGACACCACTAAGCAGCTGTTCAGAACTCTCTATCCACAGTTTTGCCAGACTTCTTAGAACTCAGTGAAACTGGAAGAATGATGGTTTCGGCATCAGTCCTTGAGCTAATCACAGACTACTCAGATTTCAGTTTATTTCTCTCTAAAATGAGTAGATCGGTCTAGGTAGTCTCTAAGATCCATTTTCTCCCTACATCTATGATCCTATACCCCTTAGGGATGTGCCTATACCTCCAATTTGAGAATGGACAATAAAAAAGGACAAGATATATGGAGGAATTAAGAAGAATACAGAAGAGAAAAAGAGCCTGGGATGAGTACAGAGAGGCAGGAAATTCTGATAAGTGAGGAAAAAGGAAGTTGTAACTTGGTATTATGAAAGGAACACTGACTCTGGAGTCAAAGAATCAGGGTTCAAATGCTGCCTTTATGTTTACTACCTTTTTGACTTTGGAAAAATCAATCAACTGCTCTCAGTCTGATTCTTCATCAGTGAGACGATGGAATTGGACTTTGATGGCCTCTGAGGGTCTTCTCAGATCATAGGATCCTATGAAGAATGAGAAAAAGGGACAGAAATAGGAGAGAAGTAATTAAGAACAGCATACCTTGTGCCAGCAGAAGAGGTCTGGGCTGGAAAGCTCTCGTTCTATTTACATATATTCATATTTATACTTCTGTATATAAAAACAAATATAGAACTGCATACAAACATATAAACACAAACATATATGTGTATAGACCTACACATATTTATATGCACACATATTTTTATATATAAAATAGGTACACGTGCTTGCACACACACACGAATGGATGAATGAATTAGATGAGGAGCCTGGAAGCGAATTCAGCCACTGTGAGGGAGGAGAAGGAAAATCTGAGAGGAGCTGGCTGGGGAGAGGAAAGAAAGGGCTGACAGGAATTGTCTCTGGGTAAATCCAAGTGGCAGTTTGGAAGTATTTATGTTTTAGAGGAATTTTTAAAAGGGAGTGACATGCTTTCTATACACATTTTGCTTAGCAACACCAGTCCCAAAAGCCATGTGTTCTAGTAGGACTGTCAGTAGCTCAGCTCATTAAAATATTAACGGGAACACTGATGACAATTAGCCAGCCCTGAGCCTTCTCAGCCGCCAAACGCGCTTTTTCCATGCATAACAAAAACACTGAGTTGAAAGTTTATTTCTCCCTTGTATTATTTTACCCAGCTGTGATTCCCCACCCATTTACTTGTCCAGGTTAGACAAGCCCCTGAGGGGTGAGGGTGGGTGTTCAGAGTTTCTAGAGGCTTGGGAAGGTAGGATGGATGGGGAGGGTTTATTCAATCCATGCCTGGGGTCCTGGTCAGTCCCTATGGCAAATTCTAGTGGGTCAAGAGGCAATGCATGGCCAATAGGGGCCTGATGGAATTTAGGATGTTCTCAACTCCTGTTCTTACAGAAATATTTTGGCTCTGGGTATCTGGTGTTACAGCAGCGTGGGCCTTGCATCTTCTGTCTTGATTCTCCCAATAATTGTGTGAGCTAAGGAATCATTCTCTAGTACTCCAGTGGCTCTACCATGCATCAATGTGGGTATTCCTTTCCACCATGCAGACTGTAAACCATCCATGCCCCTACAGTTCTTGACCATGACATTTAAAATATGTTTGTTGAGGGCATCTAGGTGGCACAGTGGATATAGAACACTGACTCTGGAGTCAGGAGGACCTAAATTCAAATGTAACCTCAAACCCTTAGTGCTTCCTAGACAGCTGGGCAAGTCACAACCCAGATTGCCTCATCTAAACAAATAAAATGAAATATGTTTGTTGAAAGAATGAATGATGGTCATCAAAATGGTAGCAGGAGGTTTGAGCCCATCTCTGGCCTATTGCTAAAGGACCCAGGAGCTTAGCTTGGTTTTGTGATCTCCTTGGAAGCCTGATTATGCAGAAAAAAAGGTCAAAGCTTGGGAGCCATTGCCCAATTCAGAACAATATCCAAAAGTGGAACTTTGGTTAAAGTTCATTCTCTTAGGGTTCAAGACAAGGGTATAACTGATGTACCTCCAAATCCCTATCACTTAGGGGCTACCAGGAATATCTCATGGACTTTTGAAATAGGCCAGAATGTCTGGAGAGGTTTTTGAACTCCTTGAGAATTCAGTCATTCACTTATAACTGGATGCCACAAAGAGCACTTATTACAGGACATATCAAGTCCAGAAATGTCATTTTTTTGCCCCGATTATGTCACTGGCCCAAATATGATATCTATTTTGGGCCCAGTTTCAGAGTTTTGCAATGCATAAAGGTTAAACCCTACCTCTTACAATACCTACTGTCATTTTCTATTTCCTTGAAGATTTTTCACTCCTCATCTGCTCTCCAATATTTTTTCTAGCATTTTAATGAGTCAGTCTGTAGTCATACAAATTTGGGGTAAACCAAAAACTTGAAGAAGGCACATTCATTTCTTTACTGTATATCCTTGGTAATGATGACCCATTTAGTCAACCAGGAAAGTAGTGACTAAGTACTTCGGGAACTGAAATGTTAGATTCCACCCCTATTTACCTGGAGTAAAATTCCCCATGGAAGAGCAGCCTGATAATGTGGAGGTCAGTAAACCTTGTCATGCTATGCTTGCTTACATGTTGGCATGTTTAAATGAAATTCTGGAGACTAGTTTAGCCTTAGAGTCGGAAGCCCTGGGTTTGTATGCTCTGTTTTCTTTAAGGTCAAGTAGCCTTGGGGAAGTCACTTAACTGCTCTGAACCTCAGTTTCCTCACTTGTAAAATTAGAAAAATAAGCTCTTCCTTTCTTACCTCACAAATTTTGGGAGGATCAAGTGGGATGATGCATACAAAATATTTGAAAAAACATTATAAAGTCATATAATTTCAAAGAGGGTAGAAGAAAGATATGTTTGATTCCCACCTTTGACACATACTACTTATGTGACTCTGGGTAAATTATTTAACCTGTCAGTGCCCCTAGAAATTTTCTAAGCCTATAAGTTGCATCTATGAAATTATATGTCTCCAAAAAAGAGTACCATATGAATATAAGATATGACATTTAAGTCTATTTTGTGTTTCAAGTCTATGATCTTACCTAGGACCAAATTTTTTGTCTTTAAATGGTGAGTAAATTCTGTGAGAAGCCACATGATGTAAAATTATCCAATCCAATCCAAAAAAATAGATCTAATTTCTCTTCCAGATGACAGCCCTTGAAATATTTGAAGACAGCTGTCACCTTCTTCCTAAGTTTTCTCTTAGCTAGGTGAAACAACTTAAGCTCTTTCTGCTGATCCATGTGTACATAGGCTCTAGATCCCTCACCAATACGGTCATCTTCTTTTGGACACTCTCCAGTTTATCAACGGCTTCCCTAAAATGTGGTCCTCAGAATTGAAAACAAAATTTCGGGTGTTGTTCAAGCAGGACAGCAAGCAAGACCTGTGGGATGACAATCATTCTTGTTCTGGACACTATGCCTGTCTTAATGTAGCCTGAGATTACATTAGCTTTTTGGCTGCCATGTTGCAGTGTTGACTCATATTAAGTCACATTAAAACCCCCAGATCTCTTTCAGACAAACTATCATCCATCCGTGCCTCTGTTACATGCAGGAACAAATATGAACTGCTCTGTCTGACAATGAAGGCCCTTTATAACCTAGCCATCTCCTACCTTTCCAGTCTTCATTTGATCCAGTGACACTGAACCAGCCTCTTGGTTGTTCACAAACAAGATAATTCATCTCTTGGCTCGTGGCATTTTCTCTTGTTGTCTCCCATGCTTGTAATGCGTACTGTGTCTACAGCATTCCTTGATTTGCCAGGGTAGTAAGCCTATCAAGAAAGGAAATGGAGTTAATTTGTCATAGCCTGATCTTGACGAATCTCTTAATTCCCTTTCCAAATGTTCACAATCCATCCCTTTAATAATAGTTCTAGAATTTTGTTAAGGATCAAAGTCAAGCTCATCGACCTATAGTTTACAAGAATGTTGGCAGGTAAAATTAGGTTATTTAAGGCACTAGCCAGTCCACAGTAGGAGGTGTATAAAAGTATAATTGACTCTTTCCATAAAAGCTATTCTAATGGAAAGAAATCAAATAAGATCGGCTAAAGCTCATGATGTTTATCAGATAATTTTCACCAATAGAAAGAGGATAGAAAGGTAATATCACTAACCATGGCCTTACTTGTGAATAAAGGAGAGGGTCAAAACTCACAAATTCTGGCGTCTCTGGGAAGTCAACTTGAGTGAGCAGTGGTAGAGATAATAGGTCACTCTTTTGGATATACTCACTTACAGAGAAATACTGACCTATTCCCCAAATAGTCTACCTCAGTCTACCCTATAGACAGATATAGTCTACCCTACAGACAAATGACTCCCAGGCAAAGAATTGGAAATTGCAGGGATCCCCATCAACTGGGGAATGGCTGAACAAGTTGTGGTGTATGGTTGTGAAGGAATACTACTGTGCTATCAGAAATGATGAGCCCAATGAGATTGGTAAGGTATGGAGAGACTTGTGTTAAATGGTAAAGAGAAAAGGAACCAGGACCCTGAGAACACTGCATACAGTAAGAGCAATATTGTTTTAAGGATGATTTTGAGTGACTATGTCATTTTGACTATTATAAACACACCAGTTAAAAATAAAGGACATATAAAGAAAGACACTATCTGCATCCAGAGAAAGAACTGATAAATAGAAATATATATAGGATAATTTTACATATACATATATATACACATATACATACACACATATATACATACCTATTTGTGTATAATGGTAGCTGTTTCTAGGAAGAGGCAAGGAGGAGAAAAGAAAAAAAGAAATTTGCATGATAACTTTATTACATATTTTATATATTTATGTAAATAATTTATATATTATATATTTAAAAAAATAGCAAGTATTACATAATAGATTTGCAGTTTCATGTGCCACCATCTTTTTAAAATATACTAGACTATGGAAATTCTTGTTTTATTTCATAAATTAAAAACTTTCTTTTTTTTAAAAAAGAAGAAATTAGTGTAGGAGACTTCAGGGGGCAGGGCAAGACAGTAGGAGAAGACAGGTCCTGAAACAGGGGGTGTTACTGTGATGGGAATATTTACTGCATGGTACAAGACCAAAGAAGGATCTCTGCAGTGAGTACACCCCTGGATGTTGGTAAAGGCTTTGTCACTCTGCCATAGTTTTGGCTTTGTTCAATGAAACTGTGATCTTTTTTGTTAGTGGTAGTGAGTTGCAAGTGGCATACCTCTACATTATAGTTAAACCTTTACCTGACAATGGGCATGGAGACCTTAGCAATGTCTGGTCTATGTTCCATATGCAGTCAGACACAAATGTGAATGTGCCACTGGTACAATTACATCAGCCCAACTAATTGGTTTCCAAATATCAACTAGAACTCATGGATTTTCTTAGTTACTATTTAATTCAATTAAACAAAAACTAACTGAGTGCTCTCTAAATGTTATAAACAAGACCTGTCCCAGGTAATAAGGAGGGTACATAAAGGTGAAGAGATACTTTCTTCTCCCAAGAAGTTTTCAGACAGGAAGAGAACACAACAGAGCTACACAAATAACTGTAATACATAATAGGGCATGATACGTACACAATTGAGGCATAAAGCACTAATAGAATTCAGTAAAAGGAAAGATTACTTCTAGCTGGGGATGTGGGAGTTGGGGAGGAAATCAAGGAAATCTATCCAGAGAAGGTCAAATTTGATCTGGGTCTTGAGGATGAGTACGATTTCAACCAATAGACATGGAGGGGGTGGAACAGATCAGGGCATTCCAAGAATAGGGAAAAGAATGAGCAAAGGCTGAAAGTGTGGGATGCAAAATGAGTTTCTGATTGATTTTCTGTATTTTTCAGTTAGATAGGGGCAGATCAAAACTTCAGATATTCCATAGTTCCTGGCCAGAAACCTGCTTGCACATTATGCAGGGATTCAAGCAGAAAAACAGTAATAGAACAAGTTCCCACCCTACCTCTTTACTCGGATGAGGTTTACAAAGTGAAGGGTCCATTTTTCATACAAAAGATGACTGAAATTTTCCGGATTATATGGCAAGAGGAGATTATCCCCCAGGAGTTCAAGGACACTTCCATTGTCCATCTACATAAAGGTAGAGGAAATAGATTGTCCTGTAACAATCATGGGGAGGGAGGGGGAATCTCTCTCTTAGTCATTGCTAAGATTCTTGCCAGAGTCCTCCTTAATAGGCTGATCTTTCACCGGGAAGGTGGTCATCTACCTGAGACCTAGTGTGGCTTCAGAAAGGGCCAAGGAATGGTCAATTCGATGTTTGCTTCCTGACAACTCCAAGAGAAATGCCTGGAGCAGAACAGATATCTTTGCACAATATTCATCAATCTGACCAAGGTCTTCAATAGTGTCACTCGTGAGGGCTTATGGACAATTATGTCAAAATTTGGTTGCCCAGAGAAGTTCATCAGTATTGTACATGAATTTCAGGATCCTATGCTTGCCGGGTTCTGGATAACGAACGATGCGCTTGTGCATTCCCAGTCACCAATGGAGTAAAACAAGGCTGCGTGCTTGCTTCCATGCTTTTGAGCATGATATTTTCCAGTCATATTGTCAAACACCTTCAATAAGGACAAAGACACCATCAAGGTCAACTACTGCACTGATGTAAGTTCTTCAACTTGAAAAGGCTCCAAGCCAAGACCAAAGTGGAGGGAGTGGTGCATGATGTTCTGTTTGCAGATAACTGTGCACTCATTGCAGCGTCTGAAGCTGAGATGCGACAAAGTATGGATCTATTCTCTGTTACTTGTACTAATTTTGGCCTAACAATTAACACCAAGAAAACACAGGAGCTCCATCAGCCAGCACTACACCATCCATATGTGGACCTAGTGGTTACAGCAAACGGAGAAGTTTTGAATGCTGTGGATAAGTTCACTTTCTTTGGTAGTATATTTTCTAGGGATGTACAAATCGATAATGAGGTTGATGCACACATTGCCAGAGCTAGCTTAGAATTTGGGAGACTCCAAAGGAAAGTATAGGAGAGAAGAGGTATTAGACTGACTATGAAACTGAAAGTCTATAGAGCCGTTGTGCTGACCTCATTGTTGTACGCCTGCAAAACCTGGACTGTATACCAGTGCCATGCCAGGAAACTGAATCGCTTCCTTTTGAATTGTCTTAGGAAGATTCTGAAGATGACTCAGTAAGTACCAGAAACTGAGGTCCTTTCTTGAACTAAACTGCCAAGCATTCAAACTCTACTGCAGAGAGCACAGCTAAGATGGGCTACCCACATTGTTCGAATGCCAAACGTACACTTGCCAAAAAAACTGTTTTATGGAGAACTCACACAGGGCAAGTATGATGGTCAGAAAAATCGATACAACGACACTCTCCAGAAATTTGGAATTGATTGTGACATGGGAGATGCTGGCATAGGACCGCTCAGCATGGCGTGCCCACATCAGAAAGGGTGCTGTGCTCTATGAGAGAAGCAGAATTGAAATAGCTCAAAAGAAACGCAAGATGCTCAGATTTAGAGAATCTGCCCCAAACGTTCACACGGACTATTTGTGCCCGACTTCTGGTAGAGCATTTCAAGCCTGCACTGGTCTGACTTTAACAGAGTGATGTCATCTTGGTCCTGTTGGAGAACAAAGGACAACAGCTGACCAACCAAGAAGTTCCCGTCCTGGTTCTCTCTGACCTTTGCTGACTGAGGATAAGAGATATAGAATCTGTTGGTCTGTCTGCATAATTATATCTACACCTGTCTGCGCCATTTTTCAAACCTTTAAGGAAGTACTGCACAAGTGTAAGCTATTAATATACAAATATACGACAGCATGATTCCACTTTCCCCCTCCTATGCCATGATTCAATATGATGTAGCTGGAGCTTTGAACAACGCAGATAAAACAACCAAGGCTACTCCAAAGGAATGGGCAAGTTGTATGTTTTGTCTTTGGTAGCTACTGGGAAGCACAGTGGTTAGAATGCTGGACCTGGAGTCAGGAAGACCTGAGTTCAAATCCCGCCTTGGATGCTTACTAGCTGTGTGCCCCTGGACAAGTGACATAATTTCTATTTGCCTCAGCTTCTTGACCTATAGAGTAATAACACTGACTTCCCAATTGTCAAGTGCTTAGCACAGTGTCCGGGCACATAGTAAATGCCATATAAATGCAAGTTATCATTATTATTTTTGAGAAGAATATTATTTTAGGGGTGTAAAACAACAGGGAGAGGGTCATGGAAAGTCACGGAACATTTCTAAGTTGAGGACCTAGAATGAGGTCAAATTAGCAATTTTCTTTACAATTTCACAGTTGGCAGGGACTTAAAAAATACCACCTCAAATAACTGTACAATCTATTGGAAGAGAGGTTTGGACTTGTGCTTAGGATTTGCTCTCATGACCATTGGGCACTAGAGGGCAGCATTGCCCACCAAATGAAGTCCACTGACGCCTTCCAATTGAAGACTTACCGAGCCCTACTTGGTTCATTTCCCGCTGATCCCTGCCTACCCCTCACACCCACACCTCCGGTGCCTGGCAGGTTTTATGTTTGGAGGGACTCTCTGAAGCTTTGGGGGAAAATCAGCCCATTTTAGCAGTGTTACCTTCCCTGGCCAGGACCTTTCTTATCTTTTCAATAGGCATCAGGAGTATTCTAATGGAATCTTAGGTTACATTAATTGAAGGATGGTGTCTTGTCATCTCTGCCATAATCTTTACTTCTCAGGCCACATCTAGAGCTAAGAAGGAAGGAAAGAAGCATTTATTAAGCACCTACTATGTGCTTAATATAGTCAGGCACTGTGCTGAGTGTTTTACACATTTAATTCTTAATACAACCCTAGGTGGTAGGTGCCATCATTATATCCATTTTACATTTGGAGAAAGTGAGGCAAGGGAAGTTTAAGTGATCTGCCCAGGATTATGAAGCTACTAATTATCTGAGGCAGAATTTGAACACCAGTGTTCCTGACACCTAAGAAGATTGTGTCCACTGTGGAGGATCAGTGGGATAAATGCACACAAGGGTGAGAAGGATGTGGGGTTTTGTGAAATAACTTTGCAAGAGGAATAGATAAAGGAACTGGAAAAGAGAAGATTTGGGGGAATTAGGGTTGTATGGCTTTAAATATCCCAATGGCTTAATGTGGAAGAGGGCTTGGGCATTCTGGATAACTCCAGAAGGTCCAAGTAACAATTATATATTCTGTTTTAAATAAGGAAACTCTTCCAAACAATTCAAAGCCACCTGAAAACATAAGGGTGGGCTTTGTGAAGTAATGAGTTCCCCATTACTGGTGGTGTCCAGGTTACTGTCAGGGATGTTGTATAGTATATTTATATGACTTCGGGTCTCTTCCTACCCACAGATGCTATATTCTCTGTACGCCTTTGAAGCAGTTGCTGATTCATTCTTTAGACCCAATTCCTGCCTCAGATACTAGCTATGTGGTCTTGGGCAATACACTTAAACTTCTCAGCCTCTGTTTCCTCATCTGTAAAATAAGAATCACAATATTATATTTCTTAACAGAATATTGTGAGGATCAAATGAGGTATTTGTAAAATGCTTTGCAAATACGAGAGCATGACACGAGAGCTTCTAGCTGCTATCACTCCTTTCATTGTTGTTTAGTTAATTAGTCATGTCCAACTCTTCATGACCCCATTTGGGTCTTGCTTGGCAAAGATACTGGACTGGTTTGCCATTTCCTTTTCTAGCTCATTTTACAGATAAGGAAATTGAGATAAATAGGGTTAAATGATTTGCCCAGGCTCACACAGCTAGTGTCTGAGGTCATAGTTGAACTCAAGTCCTTCTGATTCCAGGGCCAGGGCTCTATCCACTGTGCCACATCAATCACCATGTGTCATCATCGTCATCATCACCATCATCGTCGTCATCATCATCACACACCTGGGGGGAAATGTGCAAGTTTGGGGTAGAGTAGGGTAGTACTTCTCTGCCAGAGAAAGAATCTTGTAAACTGGCAAGAGAGTCAGTGTTATTCCAGGAAAAAGTGAGTGGAATAAGTGACCTGGGTCCAAATCCTGGCTCTGGGCAGCTGTGTAGCTAGGTTCCCGTGTCCTGATCTATAAAAGGAGAAGTTGGGCTCATTGACCTTTTGAGTCCTCTTCCAATTCAAACTCCTATGATGCTTGCAGGTCTAACTAAGAAATAAGTTATTTTGCATCGGAAAATAGATTTCCATTGTCTGTTCGTAAGTCATAATGAATTCTGCTTATTTCTCATTTGATGCTGAGGCCTGAGACTTAGGGCTATCAGTACCCCTGCTTCCCTTTTTCTGAGGCAGCGGGAACTGGTTTGATGAATACAACTTGGGAATTTGCTATTAGTCTCTTTATTATGGCATATAGAGGAGTGAGTAAAAGGGGAAAAGAAAGTGAGGGAAGGGGAAAAAGAGTTAAGTTATAGCTTCCCAGGTAAAATGAAATTCAGAAACTAAGCAGCTACTCAGTGAATTTGGTCACGAGATGGCCAATGGAAAAGAGTCTGCAGTTTTCTTGTGGTGGGGGTGGCAGAATGAGGGAGAGGTAGTATAAGGAACCAAACTGTTTAATTACTTCTTTTATGAGAGGGAGAAAGAGAGACAGAGACAGAGACAGAGACAGAGACAGAGAGACAGACAGAGAGAGGAGAGAGATGGAGAGAGAGAGACAGAGAGAGAGGAAGGCAAGGCAAGATAAGGAAAATGAAAGGAAGGTACCAGAAGGAAAGGAGAGGACAGGAGAGAACAGGAGAGGAAGGGACAGAGAGAGACAGAGACAGAGAGAAGGGAATACAGGTAAGGAAATTAGGAAGAAAATGGGAAGCAGGTTTCAATATGTTGTTTGTCTCTTTTTTCCATTAGAACATAAACTCCTAGAAAGCTGGGGCTGTGTCTTGGATCCTCCGTAAATACTGCTAGGAGCATAGTGTGCTCAATAAAAATTAATCCATCAATCAACAGGACAGGAAATTCCATCCTGCCAGGAGCAACACCTCCTGTTTGTCCCATCCAAAGCCAATTAGAGTGTTTGGGTGCTGCAGAGGAGACAGAAAATAAGGAAGGTGGCCAAAAGAAAAATAAATCTCAATGAGCCCAAAATAAAAAAATGAAATTCAATGCCAAAACATTTGATAACAGGAAAATATTCAAGGGAAGGCTACTATTTGAGTTAGCTCCCTTTCCCCAACTCCATCAGCTTACCTGCAACTCTTTGGATTTGACTCGTTATTGAAGTGTTTTTAAAAGGGCCTCCTATGTGCCAGGCACTATGGTTACAGTGGCAAGAATGAGATAGTGTTACCCATAGAGGACATTTCATTGGATAACTTAGTGACATACACTGTCCAGATTTTCCTTCCAGAGGTGGCTACTGCAGGGGCTGTCCTCCTATGTTGCAGCATCTAAGACAACCTTACCTTCTGCTAGTCACCACCTCCAAGGCAAGAGGAGATATGCCTCCTGCTCTCTTGCCATACTTTAAGGACAATTTTATTTACTGTCTAAGGAGTGCCACCGGTCTTTTATGGGCTTGAACTCTGGGCTTAGGAATCTTCCTAGTTTTAACAAAACCTTGCTCCTCCTCTAAGAAGCTCTCCAGCTTACCTGGGAATCACTACAAAGCTTTTTAGGCCAATGGGTTTATTTGGTGCTTTCAGTTGAGAGAAGTAGCTTGTGGACCACTAAGGATGCTCAACAATGGAAAATTTCAGAAATGAACTTTATGCCAGGAAACACTCATTTTTTTTCTCCTGGTTAAACATACCTTATCTGAAGTTTCTGTCTCTGTAGATACCTATAAGTACCTTTGCTTTCATCCAACACAGTTATGAATGATCTTGAAATGTGAGTTGCCAATTAACTGGTATTTTAATTGCATGGGTAGTGGTGGAAGGCAAAATGATACCTACTACCCACTGTTTCTTCTCTTAGGTTCCTGTATAGCACAGAATTAATTAGGGAGGAGCTGGGGAAATATGATATAGCATATATCCAAGTCTTAGTAAAGCAGAGGTTCTTAACCTGGAGGACTGTGATACTGTTAGTTTGTTTTTACATTTTGATAATTATATTTCAATAGAATTGGTTTCTTTTATAATGCTATGTGTTTTATTATATGCCTATGAGACCATTATTTTGCGAAGTGGTCCACAATCTTCATCCGACTGTCAGAGGGGCCTATGACACAAACAAACCTTTGAACTAAAGACACATTCGCTCCAAATGGCACATTTGTTATGTAGGTTAAAAAAAGAGCACGGCTCCCTCATGCTGATTCTCCCTGTAAGGGCATGTAAGTTTCATGCCCATGGATTACATTCCTTTTGGAAAGAGCCGTGCAGGGAAGGGATTTTCTGTATCTGTTTCACCCAAGGAGGCAGAATAAGGGCAGTCAATGGCCATGATTGCCCCCTAGCCAAAGACACTGTGGAAGGTGCTTTCTCCGCCTGCCCTCCTAGCATGGAGTGGAGGTGGGAATGGAAATGGAGAAAGGGGCAGAGGTAACAGCTGGCAAACAGCAAAGGTGGGAGGGAGTGAGGGGAAATCAATAAAATAGAGATGAAAAAATAATGTGCTCTCTATGCCATAAAGGAAAAATCATGATGAAGGTCCAAGTTAACTCCCATAATGCTTTCAGGGATCAGAGAAATGACACTGTCGAAATACAACATTAGTTTTCTGAAGCCTACAGGCTGAATTTTATTTATTTAAAGTTAACTCCCATTTTAATACAAAAAAAAAGATAGGCTATTTTACATCAAAGAGGAAAAAAAACTTTTACTAATGTAACCATTGCTCTTCTGAAGCACAGGAGCTGTCTCTACATAATGCTTTGTAGTATTTTCTCTACTGTGTTTGTGTTGCTTCTGAATCAAGAAATATACAGTAAACAGACGAGCTGGGGTCTATAGATTCCCCATGCCAACATGACTGTGGTTTGGCTTTTATTTTCAGAGATTTTTAATAGATTGTTGGTTTGAACCAAGACCCACATGAATGATATCTGAAAGGGAAAAAGAAACAAGGATGTTCAAATATAGCTAGATAACAAGTTCTTAGTACATTCTGCCAAAGCGTAAACCATGAGCTGTCTAGAGAACCCAGACTGGGGAATAAGCTGGCGCTAATGCAGAATTTCTTGTTTTTCTTTCTTGAGCTGCATCAGGGGTTTTCTGGATCTGATCAGGATCAAAGATGTGATCTGAGCCTTTGGGGAGGTTATCTAATTTCCTTTCCAATCGATCACACACATCCAAGCAAAGATTCCAATTTTTCCTATGGCTCTTGGGAGGCAGTGTGGTCTGGTGGATAGAATGTTGAAATTATAGTCATAGGGCCTGAGTTTGAATTCCAGTTATGCCTTCTGACCTTGGGTAAGTAAACTCTTCCTTCTACCCTGCCCCCCTTTAAACTCAGTGGAAATGCCACTGTCTTCCATGAGACTTCCTGAGCATCATTCTGTGATGACCTCCCCACAACTCCCTTTCCCTGTTGCTCCAGTTCTCACATAACCTTTCTTTGTACCCTTCTTTCTTGGAATATCATAGAGTCGAAGGCCTAGAGCAAAGATTTGTGTCATGGAGTCCTTTTTCAAACCAGTGAACCCTGTGGGCCCCTTCTCAGAGTCATATTTTAAAATGCCAAATTGAAATAACATCTGTAGACAGGAAGATTGGGGATCATGGGAGATTTAGTGATGGGTCTTAAGAGCTATGGTCATTTCAAAGCAATGATGATTATAAATGGTATTTTGAGATATCTACAATACCTATAATGTAACATGAAAATAGCTGTGAATTCATTGTGTAGGTGACAAATTCACAGGTTCTGCTAATCCTATTGTGGTTTGTTGCCTACATTCATATTCCAAGGAAATCTTAACTTTCAATTAGAGGTTAGTGAAAATAAAGATGCAATTTTTTCCTCATCTGAATTCATGGATCCCTGCAATCTATCCACAGATTTCTGTGGACCCTAGAGTAAGAACCCTTGATCAGAGCTAGAAGGGACTTAATAGATTGTCTATTCGAACCCCTTCATTTTACAGAGGAAGGAACGGAGGCCCAGGGAGGTTAAATTATTATCAGAACTAAGTTCAAACCTAGGTCCTCTAACTCAGAGACCTTCCACTGTACCATACTGTATTATCATCTTCCGTTCTGTCTAGCCAAATTCTACCCAACCTGTAAGACCTGGCTCAATTCAACAGATGTTTATCAAGTATATGTCTAATGTGGGACATTGTGTAAAGTCAAGTCACATTAACATGCATTTATTAAAAATGTGCCAGGCACTGTGCTAAGCTCTGGAGATACATAGAAAGGCAAAAATAGCTCTCCCTGCTCTCAAGGATCTCACAGTCTAATTTGCAGGTCCTAGGGGAAGTTATCTCAATCTAGCAATTGACTTCTTCCATCCAAAAGACTCGGCATCTTGTACACTTTGCCTATCCAAGTGCTATTTATTTATTGTGGGTCCATTTTTTCTGTGCAGTGTCCCTTATCAAGATAACACCCTAAAGGATGTGACTTGCTCAAGATCACACAGCTAATTAACGACAGAGTGAGGATTAGAACCCAAATCTCCTGATTCCTAATCCAATATTCTTCCTTATATCACACTACCTCTGAATGTTCTGGATGGAATTCAGTTTCAGATAAGGGTTGACCTTTGAGTTGGCACTCAAAATTGCGGGCAGAAGGAAACAAGCATTTACAAAGCCCCTACTATGTACTAGGCAACTATGCCAGGAACAGAGAAGGGAAATTCCAGGTATGTCTGTAAGAAGAAGCAGGGCTCTACAATTCACCGAGGGTAGTTAGGTGCGTCAGGAAATAGCCTTGGAGATGGTACTGGTCACTTCAGAGTTTGAGAGTGGACTGGTGGTAGTGAGGAGAAAAAAGGGAACATCCTTCTATTAAGTACATGATATGTGCCAGCTAAGTGCTTCACAATATTATCTCATTTGATCCTCATAACTCTGGAAGGCAGGTGCAACTATTATCCCTATTTTACACTTGAGGAAACTGAGGTAGAGAGGTTAAGTGACTTCCCCAAGATCACCTAGTTACTAAGTATCTGAGGCTAGATTTGAACTCAAGTCTTTCTTCCTGACTGCAGGCTCAGTAATCTATCCAATGCACCATCTATTTGCCATTGGTAACTGAAATGAGTGATTGTGGGAACATGGAAGGAGAGCTAGTGATCAGACAATTCTAGTTGTACGTTGAGGGCAGAATATAGAGTGAGAGAGTATAAGGAAGTGAGACTGGAGGAAGTTTGGTGTGAGGGTGGTTTCAGCAGTTGCATGTGTAAGAGGACATCAGTGCATTCCAGAGTAGGCATGGACACTGAAAATCCTGGCTATGTGCTGAGACGGTGAATAGGCTGTGCCCTGGTTCCTACAGCCCCCTTCTTACTTCTCTGTGCACATCATATATTAGCAGAGAGAGCTGGAAGATCAGACTTGGCCTCATATAGTTCATTCGAATTATAGATTTCTTCCTATTTCTGTTCTGGGCAAAGAACTACAAGTGAGAGGGAAGGGCACACGGTGTACAGGACAATAAGCTTATAGTCTTGAGATGTTATAATTTTATGTATAGATAAAGAGAACAAGTAAATCTGGGACTGGATAAGATGGAGTAGTTGAGTCCAACCATCTTCCTGGCTGGGAAATTTTCAAGGGATGCTCTTACCTTTAACCTAGAGCATCGTGTGGGCATCAACAGAACACAGACATATCACTTATGCATGATACCATCTTCTGAATGATTTAGTGCAGGATCCTAAATTAATCTCCTAATTAGCCACATCTTCACATCATTTATGGAAAATAAAATTATAAGGAACTGGTGAGTTCTGCAATGCCAATACCTCGCTCCCATTATACAGAGCCTTTCCATTATCATCATATTTCCTTAAATACACATGGGATGACTTATGAAGATACTTTGACAATAGCATGTTTGGAATTTTCTAAGCTACAAGAAAGATAACATAAACTCCTGATCCAATGAGGACGGGCTTACTGTCTTTACAGCAGAAGTGGAGGACCAAGAGATAACATTATGTGTATAGAGAGAAAGGTACAGGACTAGATTATTAAATGTATCCCATTTTCTTGAGTTGGGGAACACCAAGGGATCATCAATTTTTGGCTTGTTTAAATACTACACATTGGAAGAACCAACCAGATTTTGAAAAATAAAAATAAGAACAAACTAGCCCATCCAACCCACAGCGAGGATTCATAAAATGAATGAAATAATCATTATTTTCTACTCATCAGAAGCAATCGTTGAGTGACTAAATTTCCAAAGCTTCTTCGAAAAGCTCCCTACTGACTGATGGACCCTACAGTTCTCAGAATCCTTTCCTTTGATCCTCACTCCTGCTTATTAGTTATTGGACTTCTGCACGTACCACTGCCAGATTAATCTTCCTAAAATGTCACCTTCATCACATTAATCCCTTGCTGAAAAATCTTTTTTTGTAGTAAATAGTATTTAATTTTTTCCAATTACATGTGAAGATAGTTTTCAACATTCATTTGTTATGATTTTTGAGTTCCAATTTTTTCTCTTTCCCTTTCCTCTCCCCTTCCCCAAGATGGCAAGCATTCTGCTATAGGTTATACATTTGCAATCATGTTAAACATATTTCCACATTGTCGTATTATGAAAGAAGAAACAGAAGCAAAAACCTCACAAACACCCCCCCCCCCAATATGAAAATAGTATGCTTTAATTTGCATTTGGACTCCATAGTTCTTTCTCTGGATGTGGTTAGAATTTTCTGTCATGAGTCTTGGAATTGTCTTAGATCATCGCATTAATGAGAAGAGCTAAGTCAGTCATAGCTGACACTGTTACTGTATACAATGTTCTCCTGGTTCTGCCCACTTCACTCTGCATCAGTTCATAAAACCCAAACTTTTTAACCTGGCATTCAAATCCTCCCTCCCCCATAATCTTATCCACTCCTGCCTATCCAACTGTATCACTTCCTACTCCCCTACATGAAACTTCTAATCTATTTGTATTTCCTATCCCCTAAACAGGGGAATGGGGTGGATGGATACAAATGGCTTGTACATTTCCACCTATCTTTTTATGTGGAAGAATCTTCTTGCCTGTCAAGACAAACTCTTCCCAAGCTTTGAGATCCAAATTAATTAGACAAATATTTATATTTCTACTGTTTGTAGCATTGTGTTAGGCACAGGGGTAAGATGTAAAATTTAAATATAACATACTTCCTGCATGCATGAAGTTTATAGTCTAAGATAGGACACATACTAAATAAAAATTCAGAACAGTACATGTTAAGCATATTAAGAAAAATTACAGATGGAAAGATCATTAATGACTGAGGAGATCAGGAAAGACTTCCTGAAGGAATTGGTTATTTGTATCAAATCCTTAAAGGTCAGTAAAAAATCAGAATGTAGAGAAGGGGTGATAAAGATTTCCAGTCTTCTCTGAAGTTTTTCCTAACTCCTATGGTACTGTCTGTAACAGTCGTTTGGCAATCATCACATATTCCCTTCTATCATCATCCTTTCTTATGTTTTTTTGGACTTACTAAGACCACATGTTCTTTTAGATTATGTCTTAAAATTTGTATCTCTTCACAGAGCTGTGGGCACTCAAATCTCCAGATATATTTGTTATGAAAGACCTTAGAGTAGCATATATAATAAGGAGCTCCAGTACTACTGGATATTGATCAGTTTAATTCAGTTGATAATTACAAAGATTTAGATAGTGCTGTAAAGGTTGCAAAGCATTTTATGTTATCTCTTTCAATCAGTTCAAGGCAATGCAAGGGGAAGGGAGAAGGGAATAGATAGTTACCTAGCACTTACAATGTGCTAAGCATTTTATAACTGTTATCCCATTTGATTTAGTTCAAGTCCTCGTGCTAGGTGTTAGGGATACACAGATGAAAAATGGACTGATCCCTGGCCTTATGGAATTTATGCTTCAAAGGGGAGGGCAAAATAGGATTATGTATACAAGTATAATTCACACAAGTAGTGTGTCATTGGAAGCAAAGGGGAGACCTAGTTGAAGTATCTTGGGTAATTTTGAGGATAGATCACTTTCTATTGGGAGTTTATGGATAAGGGAGACATGTTTCAAAAGGTGAAGACAAAGAGGGGGCCATTTTGTGCCTGGGAGATGCTCTGTGTGAAGGCCTGGAAGCTGGGGAGAGCAGAGTGAGAAATAAATCTAAACATCTTCTTTGTCAAAAATATAGAGTTTGTAAAGGGAGTCAGTGAAGCCAAAAAGATAGTCTGGACCAGATCATGGAGGGTCAGTTAAATGCCAGTCTACGGAGTCGTTATTTCATCCAAGAAACAACAGGAAGTCCCTGAAAGTTTCTGAGCAGAGGACATGGTCTGACATGGTCAATTTACATTAGGAAGATTATTCTGGCATCTGTGTGAAAGCTGGTTTAGAGACTAAAGACAGTGAAAACAATTAATAGAAAGATGTAATAGTTGGGGTGAGATATGATGAGGGTCTGAGAAATACTGTGGAGGTTGAATCAGCTTATTGGATGTAGATGGAAAGCATCAGGAAGTGTGAAAGATGACTCGAATTCACTGAGTAACACTAATTCCCATATGCCCATAGCTTATCAGTCAGCTGATTAAATCAATCAATAAACAATATTAGCTAGCATTTAGATAGTGTTTAAGGTTTGTAAAGTGGCTTTACATAGATTATATCACTTGATCCTCATAAGAGACCTGTGAAGTAGGTGCTATTAACATCCCTAGTTTACAGATGAGGAAATTGAGACAGAGGGTAAGTGACTTGCCTGGGGTCACACAGCTAGTAAGTGTCTGAGAGGATTTGAATTCAGGTCTTCCTGATTCCAAGTCCAGTTCTCTATCCACTGCTCCCCCTGGATGCCAGGCACTGGGGATATAAAGACAAAGTTAAACAGTCAAGAAGTTTACGTTCCATAAGAAGAGACAACATATACACAATGAAGGCATTGGGACAGGGATTGAATCTGTGATTTTATTGGTATAGGAAACTTCCTGCTGAAGGAACTCCTTCTACAAACGTAGGTCAGCACCTTCCCTATAACTTGTAGTTCTAGAGAGCTGCCTAGAGTGCGAAGAGGTTAGGGGACTTGTTTAATGTCACACAGTCAGTGTGTGTCCTAGGTGGGATTTGAACTCTAATCTTCTAGGCTTCCAGAGGCAGGGAGGTGCTATAGTTGATAGAGTACCTGACCTGGAGTCAGGAAGACCTGAATTCAAATCTGGCTTCAGACACTTACTAGTTGTGAGGCCCTGGGCAAGTCACTTACACTGTATGCCTCGGTTTCTTCTTCTGTAAAATGAAGTGGAGAAGGAAATAGCAAACCCCTCCAGTATCTTTGCCAAGAAAATCCCAAATAGAGTCACAAAGAGTCAGATGTGACTGTAAAATGACTGAGCCAAATTTCTAGCTCCAAAGTCAGGTCTCTACCTGCTATACCACACTGTTTCTCAAGCTTCTTGCAATATCTATCTATCTATCTATCTATCTATCTATCTATCTATCTATCTATCTGTCTGTCTTTCTTTCTGTCTATCCATCCATCATCCATCCATGTATCTATCTATCTATCTATCTATCTATCTATCTATCTATCTATCTATCTATCTGTGTAGCTTTCTTTCTTTCTATCCATCCATCATCCATCCATGTATCTATCTATCTACCTATCTTTCTTCCTTCTTTCTTCCTTCCTTCCTTCCTTCCTTCTTTCTTTCTTTCTTTTTCTTTCTTCCTTTCCATCCATCATCCATCCATGTATCTATCATCTATCTATCTATCTATCTATCCATCTATCTCTATATAACATATATAGTATATTTATGAAATGTCTGATATTCACATTTATATCTTCACTATACATATATCGATACATACCATACCTAGCTAAACATACACACGAACATATACACATACAATAAGTAATAAAAATATAAAATGAAATGTAACTAGTTAAGGCACATAGTACTAATGGTCAAACATACTAGTCAAAACTGCCAGCTGAAGGGAGGCAGGATACCTCAAGAGTATAGACAAAGTAGTTGAGTGTTCTACAGATCCCATGGCAAGAAGTAGCACCTGGAAATGCCATGCTGGTAGCAGGGGCATTTCATTGTGAGCTATTTAAAACTGGGTGTGAAGAGGCAGCTGGTGAGAGCACTGGGTCTGGAGTCAGGAAGACCTGAGTTCAAATTCAGCCTCATATATTTTCTAGCTATGTAACCTGGAAAAAATCTTCCACTTTGGTTTGTCTCAGATTCCTAACTGCAAAATGGGGATAATAGCACCAAGCATTCAGGGCTGTAGTGCAGGGACAATTAACTGAGATAATATTTGGTTAAAAAACAACACCACAGTGTAGTACTTAGCACATAGTAGGGGCTTTATATGTGTTTATTCCCTTTTGGTCAACGATTAGAAGATTGTCTAAATTCTAGACTAACGTGATTCTTGAGTGGCAGGGTGAGACAGGGTGATAATGAATACCTCTGTGACCCTGGGTAACTCTCTGAGCCTCAGTTTCTTTATCTGTGAAAATGGGAGGGTTGGACCCTATGGTGTCTGATGTCGCTTCCATTTTTAGATAGATGGTTTTATGTTTGATGATGCATTAAGTGAGATTCAGAAGCAGAGATTCATGCAAATGTGGTCTGGGTGGTTCTTCAGGGCCCTGTGTTCTAGTTCTGTTTAAGATCTAATCATGGCTGCCCTGTGTCTTTTTATACATGTGTATGCTCTCTGGGTTGTGGCTGAAGAAGTACCATTTGCCTGTGTTTGGATCTGGGCCTGAGAGGTGAATATCATGTTCAGTCATTTTTCAGTTGTGTCTGACTCCTTGTGACCCCATTTGGGGTTTTCTTGACAAAGATACTGGAGTGGTTTGCCATTTCCTTCTCCGGCTCATTTTACAGATGAGGAAATTGAGGCAAACAGGTGAAGTGACTTACCCAAGGATCACTCAGCTACTAATTGTCGGAGTCCACATTTGAACCCAGAAAGATGAGTTTTCTTGACTCTAGGCCCAGAGCTAATGTGCCCTATGGTGCTACCTTGTGCCCAAGAGTTGAGCAGCATGGAAATTTAGGCAAAACTGACACCATTTGCCCAGTGGGGACAAGAATATTCACAGACTCAGCTATCTGCTTTTTTATCCAGTTTCCTATCAAGGTTGCCCTCTGCCTTTCATCTTGAGAGTGGGTGTTCCTGCTTCAGAGGACTTAGCTTCTGACAAAAATTCATTTCCCTAGAGAAATCCAATAGAATAGAAAAGACAAAGTTGTGCTTAAGCTGGCGCTCTAGAATGATAATACCCATTGAATTTATATAGGGCCATTCTCTTAGAATCCGCAAATCCCTTTATAGATAATTATTCATTATCTTTTTGAACTTTCTTGGGAAAGGGGTATTAGGATTAAAAATTTAATTTAGACTGAAGTTGAGACGCAGATCTGGTACGTAGAGGGCTACCTCTGATACATGCTGGCTACGTGGCCCTGGACAAGTCTCTTCCATTCTCTGAGACTATAATTATAGATTAGTTGGTGATCTGCCTGAGTGGATGAAGTTTCCCACTATCCTGATGAACTCCTGGGTCTGGACCACACCCCTCTCCCAGATCACTTAAGTCATACAAATTTAGTAGCAAAGATAAGACTAGAGCCTAGTTCTCCTGGTTCTAAGGCACAAACATCTGCTCGTTCCCATCTTCCTGTTTTACTTTCACATAGAAATTTGCTTTACTTGGTTACAGGCTTATAAAAAAAATGTTCCCAATGAATCTTTCAGGGCATTCTGAGAACTGCTCATTTTTTGAAGTGTATGTGATGAATGATTTATATATTAGATTTATTAAAAACACGTCCATTATCTTGGGACCCTGGGTAGATGTATAAAAGGGGAATATGACATGTTAAATCCAGCTGCTAAGATTTTCCATAAATAGCCAAGGGACTACCCACCATGGGATGGCAGATCAAAAAGACAGTTCTGAGAAGGTGAATGGTGTTAGCCCTGATGGATCAGGAGAGAAAAAAAAACAGAACTGCCACAGCAAATGATTTGACCCTGATTTCATGTGACTCGAAACTTCAATTTAAGAAAAAAAAATTAGTAAAAGCAGACATCAGATTCTTCCTTTCCAAGACTTTGAATCACATCCCATCCCAAATTACATTTAAATAAGACACAAATCTCAGGCCAGGCTGAAGACGTAAACAATAGGAGTGATCAATGAATTCTGCAGGAGTTTGAAGTGTATATACAGATTTAGAGTGGGAAAGGAACTTAGAAGCCATCCAATTCTCGATGGAATCCATCATCCACATGGTGCTTTCCCAAAGTACCAGTCTATTCATGACAAAACCCAACAGAATTAACTCCCATGGCTTTCTGCTGCCTTTGGGATCAAATAGAAATCCTTCTGTTGGGCATTTATAGCTTTTTGTAAACTGGCCATTGTCCCTTTCTAGAGCCAGTACACTTTCATGCTGTCTTTGGTCTAGTTTGTGGTCTATCTTGCTGTTCATCGTTCAGTATTCCATCTCCCATCTTTGTGCTGTCCCCCGGCGTTCACCCTTTAGAATCCTTGGTTTACTTTAAGATCGATTCCATGCCACATTCTGCATGATACCTTTCCTGGTCTCTCTGGATACTTGTGTTTTGCCTTTAAGTTTCCCTTATGTCTGTTTTATATACACAAATATCATATATATATATATGTATATATTTATGTTGTCTTTCTTCTTAGAATGGAAGCTCCCTAAGGCCAGGAACTATTTCCCTTTTGTCTTCATATCCTCAGTGCCTAGCCCAGTGCCTGGCATATACTAGGTGATTAATGGATGCTTATGAAATGATTGCTAGTTCAACCAAGTGAAGTACTAAGACCTCTCAGAAACAATATTGGGCACAATTAATTTAGGATTCATCCAAGCAAACCTGAGATCTAGAAAGCTACAGGACAGCATTGCTGGAAAGCTGTACTAGATGTCTGAGAATATAAGAGTCCAGTTTTCTTTCTCTTTATCCTTATTTTCCAAGTGTAATTGAGGGGGGTGGGTACTCAAGGAGACCATGACTGGTCTCCTTTACTTATAGTGTACCCCATGAAATATGAATGGAGTTGAGCTGACCTCTTTTAGTCATTTCTAGGGACTCAAGTGTTCAGCATTGAAGGATTATGGGATAAAATCTCAGGAAGGCAGAAGGAAAGTTTGTTTAAAGAGCCAAGAAAAGGGGTTTACTCAGCAGACCATAAATGGAGTGACTCCACAAATACCTCTCTTCTCTTTGCCCAGAACATTGGGTCTCTGTATACCTCTCCCTTAGACTTCTCTGAGGGATAGGGATCATAAAGTTCAAAATCAGACTTAGAACTGGAAGGAAACTTTGAGGTCATCCCCTTCATTTTACAAATGAGAAACAGAGACCCAAAGATTCTGGGATCCAGAAGAGATAAAGGTAAAAAGGAAAACTTTCAGGATCCAAAGCCTTGATTCTGAATGCCAGGCTAATATATTGACATGGGCTAGCCTGCCAACAATATGAAAAACGCCATGGGATATCACAAATTAGTCAATTGTCAGCAATTATCATACATTTTACTCATACCAGATGTTGTTATTTTAGCAGAAACAGGTGGCTCTTAAAGGGCTAAAGATGTTAAAAGCTAAGAGATCAGAACAGGTGAAAAGGAAAAATCCTGACTTCAAAACGCTCTGGTTTCCTACTAGGGGAGACATTCAAGGAGGAGTGAGCATGATTTAACTTGGCCCAATGAAAAGTTTCCACATTTAAGGATTTCAGTGTTCATTTAGAAAACTATTATACCATGTAGTACAAACCTTTTATTAAATCAATGTATTCATTTATCTGAAATAAAAGTTTTATTCAATCACCGTATTTTGATGGACTAGACTATTGCTCATGAGTAGGAGATAATGAATTGAACAGAATGTCCTTGAAGGAGAATAGCTGCTTCAGATCACCTCTCTTATACCTAGGAGACGATCGGCTTCCAGCGCTGGCCCGACCTCAGAAAGCTGGGAGGGAAGGGGAAGATGCACCACTGCTATATCTGATAGAACAAATCAGCACATGAACCATCTACCCATATAACTTGGGAGAGGGGGAAAAATGAAATCATCTCTGCTTAGAATATCTCAATGTCATCTTTTAACCTAGTTAAGAAGATCAGCTCAGATGGCTTTACAGCAGCCCAGTCATGTGCACAGTAAGGGCTTCATGGAAGCCATCGTCAGTTCTGGAAATGAGTAAAACACAAAGCTATTAAATCAGTTTCTTTTCTCTGCAAGCTCCAATCCATTAGTCTGGTCCTTTTGTCTCACTTGTTTCTTGGCAATTAGAGAAATAAGTAGGCAGAACCATGAAGGGAGATGGGAGAGAGAAGTCCAAATATACACTTGTAGTTGGATACATGGCCAATGATAACACCAGCTCAATCGGGCCAAAACAAAGCCAAACCAACAACCCCCCAAATCCAGGTGGTATAAGATATTTTTTTTTTTTACAACCTGATACATGTAGGTAAAAGGGGAAATCAAATCTCACTTTAAAAAATAAAAAAGAAATCACTTTCCCTCAACAAACACCTTTCTTTATGCACTGCTACAGTCACTTGATATATCTTTGTGTTTTTCGGATGCTGGAATTTTCATCAGTACAGAGTAACTTGGGTATCACACAATGAATAAATTGTACATTTCCCCTGGGGTTTAATAAAAAGCAAAGAAACAGAAGAATTTGGGTTTATACATCTACATGTATATTATATGTATTTTAAAGATTTCAACACGGGCAATATGTATTTCGATACTCCAAATCAAAATCTTTTTAGGTTAAAAAGCTGTTCCCTGGAGCATGATCAGTTAATGGAAAAACTGTTTAAATTTCAAATCTTAACCGTCTTTCCCCCCAATCCACACACACTTCCTGCAATCAGAAAAATGACTAAAGATGCCTGTGAAATCTGCCTCTTTATAGCAGATCTGGGAAGTGATGATGAAGAGACATTCAATAGCCTAAGCTATTGACAAAAAGATGGACTTCCTTAGCTTACAAGAATCTTAGGTCATTGTATGTAATATCTATTTGCATATATATACATATAATATATATGTACAGGCCTAAGGAGAATGATAATATTGCCTCAAATTGTTTTCATTAAAGAGTGAGGAAGAATGAAAGGGAGAGGATGAGAGAGGGAGGAGGAGGTAAATGTTTTAATGATGCCAGAGGTAGCAACCCTTATAAAAGCTCTTTTTCTCTCCTGTCCTCTCTTACCCTCTCTCCGTTCCCTCTCCTCTCCCCCCACTTCTCTCCTCCTTCCTTCCCCCTTTCCCCCACCCCTTCACAAAGGGAAGATTTCAAATTCTCCTGGTTCGCAAAGCAAAGGGGCAATGAATGATTCTTGGCTAGAGAGAAGCTATACTGTGATAATTTTTGCCCCACTGCATGATCTCGCCACTTTTCAATCCACTGGTTAAAAAAAGAGAACAAAACAGAACTACAAACCTTCAGAAATAAGGCAAGTTTGAGGATAGACACTTCTTTGCCATCAGCCCAGCTCAATGTCCAGAGATCACGTGTCCCATCAACATCCATTGTGTCATCCACCTGGAGTTCAAATGCAGTGCTGAAATGCATTGAATTGCATTTGAATGCTTTTTCCAGGCACAATATGAAAGTGATTAATGAGATACGAGGCAGAGATGGGCAAGTACTAGAATAGAAAATGCACTTAGTACTCAGGCATAATATTGCCCAAGAATTCCCCTTGCCCCCACCCTTACCCCTGATTAAAATGGAACGGAGGGAAATTTGCTGAGCTTTGAAAAGGTTCTCAGTCAACATATTATTTACTGTACCCCATACAATGCTCACCACTTTGTATGGCCTGGGATTAGGACCCCTTTGAAAAGTTAGCAAATCGCTATTTCTCTCACATGAAAGGAGCCATTCATGTCAATGGGTGTTTTGTGGGTCCTAGGGACAGAATGTAGTCTTGGTTACTAGATAGCAGTACAGTCTAGACTGCTGTCATGGCCATTATCCTAGCTGAAGTGTTGTACCTCTAAACCAGCTTGTCGGGATTTTAACGGTGAAGAAAATAAAAGCTTATACCATATCTTTGCTCCTCTAAGGCATGGTTTCCAGTTCTTTCCCTTTGTTCTGGTTTATAAATTTAATGGAAAACAAAAGGCATTGGGGTTGAGTTTCTGTGTAATTCAAATGTTCCCCTATATGTATTTTTGAGACTGGGTCTCCCTGTCTTTCCCAGGTATTATGTGCAGCTGCCACTCATAGTCAGTTACCATTCTGGATGGACACAGAAATTTGGAATTTCTCTGTTTCCAATCTGGGCTGATACGCTCACCATATTGGTGCTGGACTTAATGAGGACAACTGATCATCTCCAGGGTGAGTGTTGAGAACTCCCAAACTCAAGTGATCCACCAGTCCAAGCCTCTCCAGGTAGTGGGAATCACAAGTAAGTATCACCACATATGCGCAATTTAAATCTTTAAAAAACCCAACAAATCAGACCCAACACTAGATTTGGGGACCTGGACATTAGGCAACAAAGTTCCACAGAACTAAAAGTAGAATTGAAGGCCAAAATATGGAAGTCCAAGGAAGCAAGCTGGTTTACTCCTAGTTATAAACAAGACAACCAAAGTTGGTCTGTGGGAACAGAAGTGGGTCTTTTTAGGGTTGTCCACTGCAACAGGGGTGTAGTCAGCAGACTTGGGTTTGAATCATGACCTTGCCCATTACTTAAGTAACCTTGGAAAAGTCATCTACCTTTTCTAAGACTTAGTTTCTTCATCTGTCAAATGAAGGAGTGGGGCTTGAAGGGCTTTAAGATCCCTTTGTGCATGAACTCCTCTGATCCCACGATCCATGAACTTCATGCAAGAAGGTTCTCCTATAGGAAGCTGCTAGGTGACACACTAGATAGAGATCTAGGCCTGGAGTCAAGAAGACCTGAGCTCAAATCTTACTGCAGACACTTATTAGCTATGTGACCCTGGGAAAATCATTTAACCTCAGTTTTCTCAACAGTAAAATGGGGATAACAACAGCATTTTATATATAAAAATATAATATTTATAAAGCACTTAGCATGGCACGTAACAAACACATAGCAGGTGCTTAATAAGTGGTTGTTCCCTTCTCCCTCCTTGTATGGGGTGGAATGTGCGTGCATGGCGGGGGGAGTCAAGGGAAGCTTCCAAAAACCAGAGGAAGGGATCGAACAGGAGCAAGAGAGCTTCTGGGAATTGGGGACTGATTGAGCTGTTTCTACACTCGTGAATTAAAAGTGTTAGCTTTAACATGCTACTTCCTTATTTCCTATTCTTCTCAGGCTATCATTCTACGTCTATCTGTAAATCTTCTCTCAGATCTAAAATACTCTCCTTTCAGTTCACCAGGCAACAGTCCCTGAAACAGCCCCCGAAATGCCACCTCGTTGAAGAGCCTGAAGTGCTAATTTCCCACCAAACCCCACTGAAAGGAATTTGGCATCTGAGTTCAGTCCAGGACTTCTTAGAGCCAGGCTGGGCAATTCAGGCTCAGGCAGCAACTTGGTGCATGTTTGGGGAACAAAGTCATGTGATTTGGTTTTCTTTCTGCATCCTAGGGTTTCCCCCCATCTGTAATTACATAGAATAAGTCACGCGCAGTGGGTCTTGTTAGTCAAAATGTGACAAGGGCATCAGAAAAGCATTGACTGATTGGACAGATAAAATATATTTGAAAACTGATGCATGTCTCTCTTTCCCCCTCCCTCCCCTGAGCCCCTTGGCCTAAGCTTTCTCTTTCTGTATTTGAATTAAAATAACATATATCAACTATGGGACATTGCCAAACAGTTAAAGACAAGTTAGGAGATTAATTGGAAATGCACGCCATTCCTTGGAGGTTTCAAGAGGAACCTTTATTGATTCATATTTATATATTACAAGGAATAATGAAAGTCACATTCACCCTTTGTCCAAAGTAAACCCAGATCAAATCCACTCAAATTGCTCCACTAAACCTTCTGACTGTGCTGATAAGCCTAAAGGACATTGAAGAAGATGAGCCAGAACAAGCTGGTCTGTGGAAGAACGCAAGCCAGACATCTAAGGAGGCAGATAGAGGCTTTCATAATCGCATGTTTTGCTCCTCAGTATCAACTGGGGAATCTGATATAAAGATATGCCTCCTGGAACTTTCGGTGGCTGGGTGGTCACCATTTTGGGTAGAGTCATTTTTTACTTTCTTAAGACATCCTTCTTGGAAACAGAGCATAGATGTATGGTCTAGTTCTAGATATATAAAGGTCATTTTCTGCTGGGTCTGGGGTTTATGGTATATTATAAAGGCTTCTGTGCCCTGCCCAGACCCTTTTGCACAATGAAAGAACTGATCTCAAAGTAGACACACGCACAATATCAGATATAGCCTCCAGCTCTGTGGTCAGTAGACAAGTAACGATCGCGCTCAAAGACGTGTTAATGGTATTTGCTTTGAACTGCGATGCCAGTGGACTGGATGAACCAATCCGTCTTCAAGTTTCAATCAGTGTGACTGAAGATGCTGGCATGTCTCCAGCTCCAGCAGGAGCTAAGAGTTACATGTCATAGTGAATGGGTTGGCAGGAAATCTTTGAGAACTGAGAAGAAAAACATAGGTGCACGCCTTGGTAGGAAAGTTTATTTGCAGTCTCATAGCTTCATAAAAGGGCTGTGAATGAAGTGTTAAAACTTCTCTCCTAGCTTTGCACTTGTCAGTTCAAAGATGTCTGGACATTTCAGTACACGACAGAATAAATGCAAATGAAAACCACAATGAAAGACTTGAGTACTTTGATCAATGCCGTGGCCAATTGTCCTCCTCCAGAGGACTGATGGCGAATCATGCTTCCCACTTCTCTGCTGAGAGGTGGTGGGCTAGAGGTGCAGAATGAAACAGGCCTTGTCAGAGTCGGTCTGGGTAGCGATTTATTTTGTTAACTGAACTTTGTTACAAGGGAAGATTCTATCCGGTGATGGAGGGAGAGGCAGGGAACACTCAATGGGAAGTGTATAATGTCGAAAAATGTTTAAAAAAAGACTCAACAAGACAACAACTAAAAAATTAAAAGGCAAGACAGAATGTAATTAGTACAAATGTTTCTTTCTTTCCTAGGAAATCATAACAGCTCTTGCTCTCTGAGCCAAGGGCTAAGCGCTGAGCCAGCATGCCACGTGGATCATTTTTCTTTTGGGTAAATCCGTCACAGGTACCAGAACCAGTACAGGAACGGTGTCCATCTGTCCTTCCAGCGATGCCTGGAGTCCTGAAATGTGAATAGAAAGGACTTAGGAATGCTTCCAAATTTTATTTGTTTTTTATCTGTCATTATAAGTCAAGTTGCTTTTGGGGAAAAAGTTCACTGTGCCTTACAAACACCTGAAAACATTCAATAAAACAAAATGCTTAGTCCTGCAATATTGTTTGCAAAATGATTCAAAAATCACTTTGGACCAGACCTGATTTTAACTTTCCCCTCAAACCAATATCACTCTAAGGAGAAATAATTTGAAAAGTGTTCTCATCTTCTATCCTACATTACTTTCTTTGTCTCCCAATTTTCTGGTTCCTTTTCCCAGCTATAATGCTGACAAACCCAACAATTAAAATACCTGAGGTTAGACAGATAGAGAAGAAATGGCCAGAGGAGTACTGTTTGAAACTATATCCCATCACCACCATCACCACCATCACCAAATCTTGTGATGATTTAATACAGTAAGAAACAATAGCCATTGATTTGCTCCAGTGGGGTGTATACGTGACTTTAATTTTGATAGCAAAGCATACTTTTGGGGCTGCTGGCCCATGAAGTCTTCATATTTTAGCCCAAGTGATAAAATACCAGAAAGAAAACAAAATTCTTGTGATAATACCATCTAAGTTACAAGGACAATAAAAACTTCTCTTACAGTAGAATTTCCTCTGCAAACTAGGAAACTCTTTTTGAAATTCAAAACTGACAAAGTTGCCATATTCGACTAATGACCTTTCGTTATAATTGGATAACTGAATTTTAAATTGTCAAGAAAATGGAACTGACGCTCAGAAACTTTGCCAAGAGTATAATTCTATGATATGCATTTGACAATCTGAAAAAAAACCATTGCTTTAAAAATGAACCTGCTACTGAGTTATCCATGGGCAAAGAAAACGCTGAAATATTCTTTCTCAAAGTGACCTTTTTTCTCCCTTCCACACATATGTGATTTAAAATGGTTTGGCTATTCCTGCTGAATTTGGGACACATTTATTTTAAGTTGTCTTTAAGGCAATGTTTTCTCAGAGTGTGTTTACAGGAAGCTTGCACTTATCATATAGATTCTTATTATGACCTTTAGTAGAATAATACGATTTAAGAATATAAGTGCAAATACCCACAACAGTATCTAAAACCAAAGCTAATATGAAAGTCTTTAAGATGTAAATTTCTTTATGTATTTAAGAGATAGTTGATGGAATAGGTCCTCTCAATGGGGCATGTTTGTAATTTACAGGAATTAGAATATCTGTGGCTTTATAGATTAAGAAAATGAAATCATTTCTGAGTATTCCACATGGAAAACTGTTGACATTGGAGGTGAATATTGACAGAAGGGGGTCTAGGATCAATATTCAACCTCCAGGGTCAAAGGACTTCATGTTTGGTACAATAAACAGCTTAGTTTAGGTATTACAGTGGTCCAGGAGAATAATGCCTATTAAGGGTCAGACAAGGTTTTCCATTATAAACTCTGATTTGGGGGGGCTGTGCTAGTTTCTGAGTCTCTAAAGGAACCAGATAGTATGAGTTAGGCAAGAAGCTGGCTTGAAAACAAAGCAAAAGGCATTAAAATCCAAGTTTTAAAATTAATGGCTTCAGCTGGCGCCTTTTCCCTATCCTTCAGATTCAAAACCCATCAATCTATCCCATTTTCGTAGACTTTTTTAGTAAATCTCTAAAACCCTCAACCAATAACAAAACCAGGAAAATTTTGGGGAGATAAGAGAGTACAGATGGAAAGTTCTGAAAACAAAGTAAATCTCTTTTGAGTTTTTTAATGGCCTGAAAGCTTTACTTTTGAAAATTATATAGCACATGTAACTTAGTCATAAATTATAATGACTGCTTACAAGGGTCCTGTGACATTAACAGAACGGTGTCTATCCTACCAAATATGGCTCCGTGTGATGCTGGAAATACTCAGGACATTCTGCCACTGCTTTTGGACAGGATAATTGTGATGGTTCCTCAGAAATACTTTATCATGTTGGTCCACCAAAGGAATTACTTATTTTTTGGGGGCAAATTTGAATTTTTAAGTAAATGAACAGTACTCAAATTGACTTTGAAATATTCTCTGCTGGATACATTTTAAATTAGAATTGGATAAAAAGATAATAAATATGTAGTTCAGAGAGATACATATTGCTAGGCCTAGATTTAGCTGTGATTAATTTATTATTCTTCAAAAAAGTAATTAAATAGAGCTAATAGTAATTATAAAACAGACCCAATTTATGAAGAATTAGTGAGAAGTGGGAGGAGTGGGAAAGGCATAAATGAATACAGGAGAATGCTGATGAAGTAACAACTCAAGGACATCTAACTCATAACTTGGGAACAGGAATCTCTGTAGGCAAAACTTTTGTTTTTCCAAGTCCTCATCAAGAAGTGAATGTTCTGCATTCTTCTGCCCTCTCTGCTTGGCTTCAGTTTGGATAGATAGATTCAAACAGCAGAAGTAGGCATTGATCAGGTAGGGAAGAAGGGAGGCACTTTCGGTTTCCATTACATTAAACACAATACTCATTAGTGTTTGGCATTTTCCCAAGCAGATGCAATCTGGGTGCCCGTTGAGGGTTAACTAGGAAGTTAGGAAGTCTAGGAAGACCTTCTTGACATCATCTAGGGATAGTTAAGAGCCAGGTACAGTTACATTGGGAACAAGAAGACTGGAAATAAAAATATAGATAAGAAATCAGCCATAAACCAGCAAAACATATACCTTTATGTTTAGAATAGATTAAATGTACATGGTGCTGGAATATGAGAATTTGGCCCCTATTAAAATAAAGAATATTCTGAGACATATCTTTGGAACCTCAGGCAAAACAAAACTAAACACAAACATTTTTCCCCAAAATGATCTGCTGTTTGAACGTTCACCTTGATGAAGACAAAGGTTATACCTATTTGGACATTGTGGTGGCGAGGGTCAATTCCACTGAAAATTATTGTCAAGAGCACAGATTGTTGTGTAGCTGATGGAACAGACTAGTAATGGTTGTGATTAGAAACCCTGAACATCCACTAAGTCAGGACAGGAAATCTAGGGTGGTATAAGTAGGGAACATGGCTTAGGTAGTCAGGGAGCTGCGTGACTCCAGGAATGATACAGATCCAGTGAGGAGCATGGGGTGTGTGAGTGTGTGTGCCCCAGTCAGTAGGAGGAACACTGTTTTGGAGCAGCTGGTATTTAAGAAAACTTTTTTTTGCTCTACTGGCAAAATGAACCAACATTAAAAATCATTTTCTTTACCTGATTTCATGCAAGAAAATCTTTTCATACATGTATTTTTTATTTTAATAAAATGTTTTGTCTTTACACTTTGGCTAACAATCCAATCTACCAGGAATTCCTAGGGATAAACTGTGAAGTAAGTAAGCACTCTCCTTTACTCTCTGTAGGGATACTCTCCTGATGAGGATTCTTATAAGGATTTTCCATTCAAGAGAGTCAGTAAAGAGAAAGAACATATGCTTAAAAATATGAAATATAAAAAGCTCTTTGAGGTTGCAACAATACTATTTTTCCACTTTTTAACTCAAAGATGCCATTCGATCAGTACTTAACACAGATCTGAAAATCCCAGAGCTAATAAAGCTTCCTGGAGACAGCCGGATGGATCTGACAAGCAGCATGTAGTAGAAAACCTCATAGGGGATAAGGTTCCTAAGAGTGAACTAAGAGTTCCAATCCCCAAAGAGGTGCCCCTGGTGTGCAGAGCACTTAACCCTTCGACCAGTACCAACATGACTATTCACAAATTATTGATGCCCCTAAATCCCTGGCAGATTGCAGACAGTTTGTGTATCCCTTGAAGCCCCAGCATATGGCCACTAATGGGATGGATTAAAAAAAATACATATACACATTCAGCCTTTGCCACATGAATGGAAAGCCACTGAAATAGTAGAAGGTGATTGAACTGGACTGAACACTGTTAAATACATGATTAGCCTCTTGTTATGGATTATTTCCATTGATCTATATCTGGTTTCTCGGTACAGTTTAATTAAAGCTGTCTGGAACAAGACTGTTTCCTAAATGATCAGGCCCTGCAATGAAATGGGTGAAACATGAGGAGGCTTGAGGCCTTTTCTTAAAGCACCCTAGGACTGTCTGCGGTTAACAACAGTAGCAGGGAAGATATTCATTTTAGAAAATTAGCTGGTTATACTGCTGGCTATTAGACTTCTCTGCCAGATAAATCAATGCTTTCCCCCATTTCATCCTGGTATATTAGAAATTGATTTAGGCCAACACTAGGTCCTAAGGATAAAATCTAGGTTTGGGGCGAGTTCTTTTGGCCCAGAATCAACATAAAAGAAACACATCAATGTGTGTTTAGTTATTTATTTGGAAAAACATGGATAAAATACATCCAATCTTTCTAAAAATAAATGTAGTCACGTAGGAGGCAGGAATTTTATCTGCCTGTTTTTTTTGTTTGTTTGTTTTTACAGTCTCTGGTACAGCAGCATGTCAGGTGAGCATTTAATAAACGTTTCCCCAATCACTTAACAACTGACCCAATGGCCAAGTGGGGCACAAAACAGGTCCAAGACACAGCCCCCGCCTGCACAAGAGGACCTTACGATTTCCATGGGCTGGCTCTTCATAAAGAGACTGCCTGCTTTTCAGTGGTATGATATTCTTTATCATGACTAAACTTTAAAGGAGATGTGAAGAAGGGATGTAAAGAGACATAACACTTGGTATTCCTGTTCTTCAGGAATAAATGATCTAACATATTTATAATATAATAACAATAATATTTATATTTGCAGAGCATTTTTTGTTTCCCAAGTATTTTTATCTATAATTTCCATATGTGATCCTAAAAATCCTAAAAAATTTTATATGAGTTACACAATTATTTGCCCCATTTTACAGATGAGGAAATGGAGATTGAGATCATGCAAGTAGCAAGTCAATGAGCAAGTACTTAGATTGAGGACTTCTAAGACACATCTCACTACAAGATGAGTGCTGAAGAGACTCTACCTCTAACACTTCCAAAGTAGGGGGCTATTTCCCCTGTGTGAAATAATTTGGTCACTATACCTAAAAGAAATAAGGTCAAGCCTAAATGTAAACAGTGGGAAAGTAGGACAAAGAGGAAGCTAATGTGTTGAGTTGGGGGTGGGCCTTGGAGCCAGAAAGGGCTGAGATCCAAGTTGCCTCTGAAATCCCTAGCGGTGGGATCCCAGCTTCAGTGACCTAGTCATCTCTAGAGTCTCACAACCATCATTCTAGTTCAGTCCCTTATTACCTCTTGCCTGGACTATGGCAATAATCTCCCAATTGGTCTCCCTGCCTCAGGTTATTCCCCACTCTGATCCAACCCTCACCATGCTGTCAAAGTGATTTTTCCAAAGTGCAGGCCTGACCATGTCATTCTCGCACTCAATAAACTACATATGTTGAATGGTTTTAGGATCAAATCTAAGCTCTTCTGTTTGGCTTTTAAAACCCTTTACAACTTAGATACAGTCTACCTTTTAAGCCTTATTATATCTTACTGTACCCAGTCAAAACTGGCTTGTTAGCTGTTCCTCATTCAGGCCCCTCCATTGTCTATTTCTCTGTCTTTGCACTGACTTCCTCCAAGCTTGGAATGGAATACTGCCTTCTCCCTAACTCTTAGAGTTTCTTGCTTCCTTAAACACTCTGCTCAAACACTACTTTGTCCACGTCTCCTTTTCTGACCCTTCTAATGGTCAGTGCCTTCCCTTGACAAATTTACCTTGGATTTATGTTGAATATGCTTATTCTTGTACACACACACACACACACACACACACACACACACTCATTTTGTATGTGCCATGCATATATATTTATGTACCTATTACGTCCTCTGGTAGAATGTTTTCTTTTTTTTTGTTTTCTTTTTGTCTCCGTATTCCCAGAGCCCAGCACAATGCCTGACAAAAAACAGGCACTTAAAATGTTGTGGATTGACTGACTGACCATGAACAAGTTACTTAGCCTTTCACTGACTCACACAACTCTAAGATTACAAATTATATAGAAATTGCTATTCTGCATTGGTGGGATGCGTCTCCCAAAGTAAGAAAATCATAAGTCAGGACCCTCCACTGCCCTTCACCTCTCAAAGGGAAAACGAGTCAAAGTGAGGAAGTTAATCAACAAATATTTATTGAAGAGAAAAATAAAAAATGGCCATTGTTCTTGAGAAGTTTACAGTCTGGTTGGTGAACTGAAACTTGAGAATATGTCAAATAAGTGGATATGAGAAGTGTAACAATAAGATATATAATTTGGCGCCAGTTAAGTTGGTGCCAGTTAAGGAAGTTTTCCTGGACTTGATGAGGGCCTTGAGCTGGACTTTGACTAGAAGCATGGAGATGAGATTGGGCAGGGTGTGTATGGGGGAAATTGTATAAAAACCATGCAGATTGAAGTCATTGGCCGCTGTTGGGAACTGGTAGAAAATACAACAAGCTTTGGATAGGCAAAGCGAGAACAGATTAGGATGTGACCATTACTAACCAGGGAAAGTTTCATACAGTGTTAGTAGGGAACCATTGTGAGTTTTTGAGTAGGGGAATAAGAGAATGAGCCAGTGTTTTTTTTTTTTTTTTTGACAAACTAAGCAACAGATTATCAGTAGACTGAAGATCCATAAGGCTGTGAAGCTCATCTTTGTCTCTGCACCCATAGCTGTTAGCACAGTATCCTGCACATAGATCATTTAGTCAGTCAACAAACATTTATTAAGTGTTTACTATGTGCCAGGCTCTGTGCTAAGGGATGGAGTACAAAAGGAGGTAAAAGACAGTCCTTGACCTCCAGGAGCTCACATGCTAATGGGGGAGATGACAATGTTCTATATTTTATATAGAGGATAAGTAGGAAAAAATTATAAGGTATGTGAACCAGCTGCGTACAGGATAAAGAGGAAACAATGAAAAGAGAGATTAAAGTTAAGGAAGTGGGAAAGGCTTTCTGTAGAACAGAGATATTAAATACGTGACCTGAGGGCTACACACAGCCCCCAACACTCCACAGTGGGGTGAGAACCAGATTAAAATGTAATTGAGAAATATTTAACAAAACAAATAGAAATACAATAAAACAGAGATAATATTACATTATACAGCCTGCAGAGATCCTTCTATAATGATTAGTAGCCCCTGATTCCTACTTTTTGGACACCACTGTTGTAGAAGATGGGATTTCAGCTGGTACTTAAAGGAAGTCAGGAAAATCGGTAGGTGGAGATGAGGAAGCAGAACATTCCAGGCCTGGGGGACAGCCAGAGAAAATGCCCTAAGCCAAGATGGAGTGTCTTGTTCCTGGAACAGCAAGGAGAGTGTCACTACACTAGGTCTAAGAACACAGGGTTGGAAGTAAGGTGCAAAAACACTGGAAAGGTAGTTGGGGGCTATGTTATAAAGGGGTTTGAATGCCAAGCAGAGCATACCATATTTGATCCTGGAAGTGAGAGGGAGCCATTGCAGTTCAGTGAGCAGGGGGGTGACATAGGGACAGAGAACAGAGGCTGGGCTTGGGATTTCACTAGCCTAGAGAACTCCTAGATGAGAAACTTGTGCCACCTTCTCTATAATTTACAATCTTAGAGAATTGCTTGGGCTCTGAGAGGTTAAGTGACTTGCTGGGATGGGGCACTCAACATATGTGTATATATGTGGGGACACTTGAACCTAGGAGTTCAAACCAGAGGCTGGTTTTCTATTTGTTCTGCTATGCTGTCTTACACATTCTAAGTGCTTAATAAATGCTTAACTGAGCTTATTTGGCAAGTCAATGTAAGATGTGTTATGAGAAGTGAGAGGGGAGGGAGGTGACTGAGACTACAGTCAAAGAAGCCAGGAGAAGGACTGTCACAGTCATATAGGCAGAAGGTAATGATGGAATGAAGTGGGTTTGAACTTAAGAGAACCTCTGAGGGAGAAACTGAGGGATGTGGGAGCTGACTTTACTCAGAGCACTGAGAAGATGGTATCCTGTCTGGAAAAATGACCCTAGGCTTAAGAAGAATGGCAGGAGTAACAGAAAAAGAAGAGGTCTGGGAGGGCTAGGAAATGATTGGGTGTGAGAATTTGGGGAAAATGGCGCACTCCATTTTGATCATGTTGAGTTTGAGGTGGTGAATGAAGTGAGATTCAAATTGTGATACCCCTTGAACAGTTGCCAATGTAGAAACAGAATGTGGATAATAGTTTAGCACTAGAAATATACATTCAAGAGGCATCTGCAAGGGGTGATGGTTGAAACTGTACAAGTGGATGAGCTTTCTGAGTGGGTGTCGAGGACACTGGTACTGTTCCTTTTAAGGGCTGCTTCTGTCCAAAGGCTTCATTATAATGACACTGGGATAGCTGGTAAAATTGTTAATGGGTTGGTTCATTCTTTTGAATTTATTTGTAAGGCTCCTCTTTGGGTTAAACCCAAGTTTTTGAGACAGAAATGAGGGGATCATCAACCACAGCTTCCAAATTATCAATACATTTTCAACTCAATCTGTTTTATTTTTATGAACTGAGTTAGCTTAAGAGCCTGTTCCAGAAACATTTTTATAAGACTAGTTAATACCATCCTAAACAAAATTAAGTCTATTTTATAATCATGTTCATTTATACAATTCAAGTTTTAAGAGATCTTTTTTTCTAAGACTATCACATCTCTTTCCATGTATTTATACTCCACACTTCCCAGATAATCCATAAACTATGATATGAGGATGGTGTTTTATCAGGGTATTCAATGTTGTGTCATGGAAGGAAACGTGTGATCTTTGAAGAGACAAATGATCAGCTTTCTCTCTTTTTAGTTCTTCTGCATAGTTGCTGTATTTATGGATTTTTCTTTAGCCCTCACAAAAATCCTGCTGCACAGCTAACCATAAATTAGATTTACACAGCATATAAATCTTATTTAACAAGGACTCTCTACCCTTTCACCTAGTGCCCTACGTGTGGCTGGCATAATGATACAATTTTTGAGACTAAAATGCTCAAATTCCGCTGAAAATCCTTATTAATGAATGCCACTATGCCAGACTAGGTCTACTGAATATTCAAGGAAGTTCACTGACATTAGTTTAAGGCAGAGGGAATGGGCTGAACGTGTCACCTTTTGACCACAGAGAGAGCAACTCGGCCGAGAGGTGAAACATTCGTGCAGTCTTCAAGTGTGATAAAATGCAGACCTTGTGCAACTCTCTTGTATACTGCACTGCTCTGTGACCTCAACCCTGACTCTTCAGAATATTTTTTTTCCTTGAGGGTTAAATGGTTCGAGGAGTCCTTTACTGGCTGTGTTTGGAGCCTCTCTTGTAAAGAGGCTTTTAATAAGCCTAAATTGGGGTGAATTATGAAGCAAGATTTCTGACCACGTTCTGAGACAAATCAGCTAAAGCTTGACAACTCTTATAATGTCCAGCCTACTGACACATGTTTCACCATGACAAATTTGCTTTTTTCCACTTCTGTGGCTGTGTTTCAGATTTTTTCTAGGGTACCTGCTTGATTTGAGATGATATTGGCTGGTCAGTCTTAATCCATTCCACGGAATTTTTCCATCTTCCTTTCTAGAAAAATGGTCCATAAGGAAATTAAGCTAGAAGAGTTGAAAGTCACACATGAACTCATGTGTAGGTGTGCTGAAGTCCTAAATAATCCTCCTGTGTGAAAAGTACAGTATCAATTCAACTCTGGTTCATTGGTTCATCCACTTTGCATCTCAGCAGTTCTCTACCAGGAGATGCCTCCTATAGCTAACACATTTGCAGATGATGCAACTACAGGGACATCTTCATACTATTCTAACAATGATTTTCACTGTAGTTTGAAAATGACTCTAGTTTTCTGCTTTGTTTAAACAGCTGTGGTGGATAAGAATAAAATGAATTGTATGTTTTCTGCATTTCTTTTATGATGAGTTTAGATACAGCCATAATAGCTGAAGGATTTTTATTTAAGAATAAATCATTTTAGACCCTTTGGAGCTATATAGTACATAATGAAGAAAACAGAATATCCTACCATCTTAAACCACAAGACAAAAGAAGACCAAGTAAATTCCCCTGTAAATTCCAAATCCAAAGATTCCCTCACCTTTTCTCCCCAGAACACACTCATGTCAGAACTTCATTTTTATACATATAGATAATATATATACATACACAGAGTACATATGGCAAGGCAAAGGATGGTATACCAGAAATAGTGCTTGCTGTGAATTTAGATGATATGGTTCAGACCTCCACTCTGTTATTTAATATTGTGTTACCTTAGGCAAGTCACTTAACTACTTGGCCTTTGTTTCCTCATCTGTAAAATTAAGAGGCTGGAGAAAATGATTGGCAATATTCCCCTTCACTACATATTTATGATACTATTGGTGTATGTGTCCATCTTTACACAAATTTCTTACCCCTCAAGTGTAATATTTCTTCTGCGTAATGAGTTTGTTGGGAAAAAAAAGGCTAATGACAAAAAACACCCAATTTTTTCATTATCATTCCCACTAGACTAAACGTCTTTAGGTCAGGAACTAGATTATTTTTCACATTTGCAGTTTCAGCCTCCTAGCACAGTATCTTGTACAAAGAAGGTGCTTTATAAGTATTGAATTGAATTTGTTTGCTAAAAACATTAAGAACCTAATGTGTCTATGCCATGGAAGTTATGATGGAAAGAATGACTTCTAGAGTGACTTAGAGTCAGAAGACTTGGATTTGAATCTTCGATCTTATCTTTGTTAGGTATGTGATCTTGGACAAGTGTCTTTACCTCCCTGGGCCTTAGTTTTCCCACCTGTAAAACAAGGGAGTTAGGCAAGATGATCTCTGAGGTCTTTTTCGATTTGGCTGACTTGAGCTTTTTAAATGCAAAAGATGATCTTTTCTAAAGACAGAAAAATTCACTAAAGTTATTAAACGCATAATTATTTTTTAGATGATTTCTATTCACCCAAGCTCTATTCTGTCAGTAAGGATTTATTATGAATGGGGTTAAATGGAGTAAGGTTACTAGGTTTTATCACCTTTCCTCTATAGGTCACTTTCAGTTATGGCACTTAAAAATAATTTCTAGATGGTTGACGTGAAACATATTGGTACTCTCAGCGCCATGGTAAATTCATGCCATTATCCTTGGCACTGGCTCCTCTCTGTCCTCTCTCTGAGTAGTTGAAGAATTTATACTTGGAAAAGATGTCAGAGAGTCAGCCCCATCGTTTTTAGAGATGAAGCAGCTGAAGCCTAGAGAGGTATAATACCTAGTAAAGGGTCGTATGGGAAGAACCCATGTCTTCCAACTCCAAATCTGGCATATTTTGCACTACATCCTACTGCCTCTCATCACTAACAGTCCAAGTAACTTTAATTATATACACGTATAATACAGCCTTTGGAAAGCAGCCATAGTTGTTAAGTTCTGTTGCTTCTAGTTAGAGTAGAGTATCAGCATCTGTATGGCTTTTCCATTTAAACTTTCATAAGCTACTCTGCCTCCTTCCTTGGGTGTCAGTATGGACAATTCATTCTCTTAAATTGTGGAAGCATTTCTTTTGCTCCCATCTATAACCATTTTCCTTTGGTTTGTCATCTAGTAGTCTTTTCTGGTAGATATTTTTATTTTATTCAATTAATGTGGAAAAACAAGTTACACCGATGTTACCACATCATTGTGATTTCCTTTAGAACTTTTCTTCTGAACAAGTACTAAAACATAATTTTGTTTTTGTTGCTTGGTTCTTTCAGTTGTTTCTAACTCTTTCGGGTTTGCTTGGCCAAGATACTAGAGTGGTTTGCCATTTCCTTCTCCAGCTCATTTTACAGATGAGGAAACTGAGGCAAACAGGGGTAAGTGACTTGCCCAGCGTCACATAGCTACGAAATGTCTGAGGTCAGATTTGAACCCAGGAAGATGCATCTTCTAGGTCAAGCACTCTATCTACTTCACTACCTGGCAGCCCAGTAAAACATAACTGGTAACAAAATTCACACACGTGTATATTTGATGTTATCATCCCCTCTGGTTAGATAAAAATGGAAGTCCTCCACTGGCAAAGCAAAGTAGAGAACTGAAGCAATTAGGTCAATGAGATAAAAACAACCAACCAAAAATAAATCCTAACAAGCCAACAACTTCTTACATAAATGGCTGGTATGATCATGCCAACACCCTGCTTTGGCCCGTCAGGAGGTATTCAAAGAGCTGACTAGGAAGCCTCATCAAAGAGAAGCCCATGCTGGGTGGATATTTTACATGGAAGGTATGCAAATATAACTCTGAATCTCCTATGTTAAACTCATGACTGCAGTACTTGGGTGTAAGTTTCAAACCATACATATATTTTCTACAATCTTGAATGCAGCTACTTTGCAGGGAAATAGATAACAAATTCTACATGGCAGTGTAGGTCAGGGAGTAAAGGAGCACTGAAAGCAAAGAAGATTTAGACTTCTTGAGCAATCCAGGGCTTGTGCTCAGCAGCCTAACCTCCCCCAGGATCATCGTGCTTTGAAACCATTTTGAGGCAGACACATGAAATATAGAAAAAACTTTAAAATTAAAGGGCAAAAAACTTCAGGCAGAGTTCCATTTTAGCACACAGAACAAGAGACCTGCTCATGACTCAGTGGAAGACTGACTTTAGCATTTTATTGAAGTGGGGAAGAAATAGAATTTGTAGATAACTCGATATATTCACATCCATATTTATGTGTACATATATATATATATAATTTTTAAGAAGGTAATATATTTGAATAAAATCAGAACACAACTTCCCCTGCTGCCTCTCCTTGTCCCACCCCCCCACATCACTCCCGTCATGATAAGTAATAAGGATAAAAAAAAACCCAACAACCCAAAAAAGCCAAATATAAACTTTGTTTTGGGAGAGATCATACAATTTCAATGGTTACCTCTCATGCTTTGTTTTGCTATAGGGAAATGTAGCCAAAAAGGCACTATGGTAATAGTAGATGTAGGACTAGCCTTGATGTTTGGAAGGCTTGTGTTCAAGTTAGTTGTGTGACCCTGGGCAAGTCACTTAACTTTTGAGTTCTCTAAACAACTCTGTAAGACATGAAGTAGCAGAGAAAGTGCCAAACTGCGTTGGTAGAGGGGGCTTCCTCATGTGGGGCTTCTACATTTCATCAAAATCACAGTTCTTGTCCCTACTCCATATATGGAGATAGTACGCATTTCATTTACACTTGCTAAAATTCCCTTAAGGGACTTCTTAAACTTAGAAGTCCAAACTTTCCTTTTGTTTTATGCTCAGTTCTGCTAAACAGGTAAGAGGGCACTACCCAAACTTCATTTTTCCCCCCTCAACACCGGCCAGTTCTACATAATTAGAAAATAAATAAAAAGCACACGGCCTACACAGGGTCTCATTCCAAAGGCAGGCTCGAAGATTTACAATATGCGAAACCAGGCAAAAAGTCTGTGGTAATCAGCACAATACATTTTACACTCCATCATAATCAGTTTTTCTGCCTTCATGTCGATAAAACTTTCCCCCCTTTTTACAGTGGTTTACAACTTAAATAATTTAATACAACAGTTGTTATATTTTTATTGCAAGCTTATAAAACTGGTACCATAAGTCTTTTCTCTGCAATATTTTACCAAAAAGTGACACAAGAGAAGGGGAACGCATGATTACTAAAACTGTAATTCAATCTTCCAGGTTCTGGAGATGTCATAAAAACTGCTCCTGCTTCACTTGCATATGGCAGATACCATCAGGAGCCCTCAAATGAACCATTTCTTGGCATTCAATCTCTCCTTAGGCATTATTTTATACACAATAAAAACAAAGGAAGAACTTCGTACTTTCAATACAATTGTGATTCAATCTCAATATCTCTTCTTTATAAAAAAAAGGGAGGGTTGTTTTTTTGAGGTTTCACCTCATAATTAATTTCGGTGTTGATGTCGATTGGGCTGAAACAAGTGGCTTTGTTTTTATTTAAATCAAAATGTAGAAAATGGAAACTAGGAAAAAAAGCAACAGAAAAGGGACTTTTAGGGGCAATGCTATGGACAATGAAATTCAACGGGGGATACATATTTAAGTGGCTTGCCTCTAATAGTAGATAATAGTGACAATGAGGAGGAGGATAGCTGCCATTCATGTAGTGTCTATGTGTCTGGTACTATTTTAAGTGCTTTACAACTATTGTCTCATTTAATCCTTACAACAACCCTGAGGGATAAGTGACATTATTATCCCCATTTTAAAACTGAGGTAACTGAGGCTGACAAAGGTTAAGTGACTTGGTGAAGGTTACAGAGCTAGTAAGTGTCTGAGGCTGGATTTGAACTCGGGGCTTCCTGACTCCAGGTCCAGTGCTCTCTGCACTGCTCAGCTTAATAAATGATAATTAAACTGAACAAGGTGACAATTTAGACAAGAAGACGTGAGGGTGCTGTTCATGGTGCTAGGGTAAATGTCCATTACTCATGGCTTAATTGACTACTATTTGAGGGCTGCTGTTTCATGGTGTGGTTTATATGTTTGTCATGGGGCAGAGTATTCTTTTCAGTATAGCCCAAATGTGTCTATGAGTGGAAAGGCTCATGGACTCACACAACATGAAAATGGCAATAATTATGCTATATTCCATGGTGATATGTTATGGAAAGATGTGAACTTCTTAGATGGATAATCAATTTCTATATTCATTTATTCATATTCAGTAGATTTAGTCAAATTGACACCAACCTCACTTCAAAATACAGAGATTTCCAGTGACCTGATCATCCTCTTTATGTTACTTTCAATGGGTCCACTAATGATACTGAGCATTGAGTTTAAGGTCTATTATTTGTCTTTTAAAACTGCCACTTCACTCATAGCAGCACACACACAGACACAGACACACATACACAATTCTGTGCCAATATTCCCAGGGTGAGATCAAATTAGTTTTTTGAAAGAGAGGTGGAGGGGTTGAACTTTTATGCTGATGCTGCTGAGGGGACAGACATATTATGTTGGAAAGTGAAATTTCCTATTTATGCCCCCAGCTTGAGAGAATGCAGGCATCTCCAAATGAGTTTCTGCAGACCAGCTCCCAGCCACATCCACCCTCACTTAAGACTCAGTAAACTCCATTGAGGGTGAAAGGTTACAGAGGCTGGGTGAGTGGCTTTTAATTCTCACCACACCAGAGGCTGCTAATCACCCAACATTAGGATGAATTATGGTGATTATGGGGTGCCCTACAGACAGAGATTAAACAGTAACAATCCTACAACCACAGCTGTGATGATAGGGGTGAAAAGGCTAGGTTTCAAAAGGTCCTGTAGTAATGGGTTTGATTTGAAATCTGGAAACCTTCTCTGAAAAGACCTTTGTACCACCCCATGGTGGCTTTTACACATTCTAGAGGCAGACTGACCAAAACCTGCTGTAACAGTTTCCATTGATGGAAAGCCAACAGTTAACTCCAACATGGTACAGGTCTCTCTTAGATGAAGGGGTAAAGGTTTTAAACCAAAGTGGCTATATACTTCAGGGTAATGAATAGTCATTTGCAGAAATTACACTTAACACACATTTCTTCATTTGTCAATAGGAATAACTTGGGTCCTAGGCACTTTTACAGAACTATGACTAATCTTGCTTATGTACTCTCTGGTTTTCAGGTCAATAGTTTGCTATCACCTTGTCTTCTCACAATTTTCAGGATAGGAAAGATGTGATAGAGCCCTCCACTGAGCCACAGTACTCTGTTGACTAAGATTTTTTATTTTATTTTATAAATCAAGGGGAACAAAAAGAGATCAAAAATCTCCAGTCAGTCAACAAGTATTTATTAAGGATCAGGTCCTGTGTGAGGCGCTGTGCATAGAAAGAAAGGCGAAATACAGTTGCTGTTTTCAAGGAGCTCATCGTTTAATGGGGGAGACAACATGAAAAGGACTATTTATAAATAAGATGTAGACAAGATAAACCGGAAAATAATCAACAGAAGAAAAATCTTGGGATTAAGAAGGAAACTTATATTCAGTTCTAAGGTGAGCGCAGACCTCAGGCTCTTTTGGAAATCATTTACTAAGCCCAATTTCTGTGAGACCGACTGAGACCACGCAGAAGGGAGGAGAGTTTATAGAAAACTCCAGAATTTTAGCATATTTATAGTCCAAAGGTAGCTGTTCAAATTGTACTTAGAAGCCAAAAAGTGGTCCAAGCTGCCTTGGACAACATAAAAGAGCTGATGTATATATACTCTGTGCAAATAACAACAGAAAGGAAATGTCTCTTACAGTCCAACTGAGGCTTCTAGGTCATTTTTCTCCCTTAAAATACAATGTAATAGTAACCCAATGTAGAGGTGATAAAAATCCATGGCAAGGGCTGAATTACAAAGAGAATAGGGTCCAAGATTTAGAGCTGCAAGGGACCTTTGGGGTCATGTTGTCAAGCCACTCCATTTTACAAATGAGGGAACTGAAGTCTAGAGAAGTTAAAGGTCTTCTCTAACATCACATAGCCAGTAAATAAATGTCAAGAGTCAAGATCTGAACACAGGTCCTTTGACTGCACATTTAGCACTGTATCTACCACATTGGGGGTACTCATTACAATCTGCTTGCTTGGTTAAGAAAATACCAAGAAAAAACCACTATCTAAAAATCCAGGGGAGAGAATGAAGTGCTTCTAAAATCTGGGCTTTATTTCTATCAATTATGAGTGAAAATACTGTTCCACTTACTGCCTCATGATGGGTCATGTTCACTGTCAGTCAACACAGCTACTTTTTCTGGTTTGGGTGTTGGTTCAATGAGAAAGGTGGGTTAAGTAAAAATAGGTGATCGATAACAGAACATTGCGCTATTTTTTTTTTCCGCAGCTAAAGCAACGAGTATTTGGAACTTTAGTAAATACTCAGAGCTAGTTCTATCCAACAATCTCTGTTTAGTTCCATTAGCACTAGAATGAACAGGTACATTGCCCTGAGTTGGGGAAAAAATGGAACTTTTTCTAAGTTAAAAAATATTCTTAGGAAACAAACTGAAACATTCAGCCCTGTGATTATTGGCTCTTCGTGGGACCATGGCTTCAGGAATCAATATGCTGCACTGAGTCTGTAAATGTGTCTCTTAATAAGTTCATAAAACCATGATCTCCACATAGTCTTTCCAACAAACTTTCAGCAAAAAAAATGAGAATATTAAATGCGCTAGGATAGGGAAGATCTGCTCCATTTGCTCTGCAGTGATAATCTTTTACAAAAGAGGATTTTTATTATTAATTCTTCCCCTTCTGGGGATATTATAATTTCCTAGAATGTAAAAATGCCTTAAGCGCAGCAATTTGCTGAGCTAGACTGAATCTCAAAATGTTTCAAATGAGGTGATAAACAAGTGCATAATTAGCCATTATTAGATCAAGACTGTACAGTCTTGATAGCCAGATGAACAAACCAATGGATAGGCAAATTGTGGATATAGTCTTTAAAACTAAGAGCCTATGTTATATTTTGACATGCTTCGTGACTTTTCTTCCAAAGAATTAAAAACCACACTTCCTGTTTTTTCTTTAGAAATGTAGATTATTCTATCAGCTAAATCCTTAGAGTCTTAATCATTAAACACATACTTCCATGTATGAATAATGAGGAGTTTGTAGGCTGAATATAACTCATGCTCTAAAAATGAATAAGCTGTAAGCTTTTCCTTTTCAATTCAAGTTGCCTTGAATCCAATGCCTGTATGAGTAACGTTAATCCATTCCCTTTTGAATTCTGGTTTAGGTCTCCTGTACTGCTTATGAAACCAAAAGACTTGTGCTTTTGTAGGAAAATAAAAGCTATAGATACACAGGTACATACATACATACATACATACATATACAACATGGAATAAACTATCCACAGAAATGACTTATTCAGGCTGCTAACATCCAGTTCAAATTGTGTCAGTCTTACATTTAAATCTCCCTTTCCTCTCATTTTTCAGGGGTTGACAAGATCATAAAATTTGGCTCTGGGCTGGAATTTGTCATGCACAGTTTCAACTTGGGAGTATTTAAAAATTTTTCTTAAAATTAAAATCAGCTCAGCAGTTTGGGAAGTTCAAATAAAAAGAAAAGGAGAGTTTTCAGGCTGAAAAACTTTCTGAGCTGGTTTAACTTAAAACAACGAAATGCAGTTAGTACTCTGATATTGGAGCCATATCTATCAAAAGAACATGGTCAATGACAACAGCCATGAAAATCTCTAAAAATGAGAGAGTTCACCATTGATCCCGAATGGTTTAGATATTCTCTTCCCAGAATTGTTGTGAGAATCCAATGAGATACTTGTAAAGTGCTTAGAACAGTGCCTGCCATAGAGTAGGTGTTTAAAAAATGTCTGTTTCCTTCTTCCTTAATAAATACTTGTTGAATGATTGATGGATGAATCTGGCTAGAGCAAAGATTTGCCGATGGATTTTTTAAAAATCCCTTTACCTGAAAATGATTCTACTAGCTTACAACATTTCCACCTTTCTTCCTCTTCCCAGTATCAGTGATGTTATAACCTCTTGCCAATAAACATGAATTGCTTTAGTATTAATGCTGAGGTTACAATTTTGCTGTACGTTTAAATTATTACTTTCCCGAAGTCTGATCTTTTTAATTCAAGCCATTTCTTTGATACTCTGAATCCATGCCAATTTGCATGGCAGGATACATGATATATTGCTTAAAATAGGTCTTTCTAGAAAACCGATGTGAATTTTGTTCAAGTATCTGAGTGTTGTCTGAAACAGGTCATTTGAGTTTTCAAATTATAATAATAATGAATGAGGCTGATTCTGTATAGTCCTTCAAAGTTTGCATAGTGCTTTCTATGCATTGTTTCATTTGATACTTATAATAAACCTGTGTAACAGGGCTTTGATATTTTCATCCCCATTCATAGAGAAGAAACAGCATGCCAAAGTACTAGAATGTCAATCCCACGCTGTCAGTTACTTTGTGGGCTCAAGCAATTCTCTAGGACTTCTCTGCTAAGTGAGAGGTTGTTGGGATCTTCTTTTATAGATGAGGAAACTGGTTCTCAGGGAAGTTGTGATTTGCACTTTTGAAACTCAAGATTTTTTGCCACGTCAAATGTTTTGTCATATCTAATTTGAATTCTTGTCTCTTTCTATTGCACTATGCCAACTCTCAGAATGAAGGGGGTAAGGTCAACTGGACTTTGTGTCACACCAGAAGTGTTTAATTTTCTTTACAGAATTATGCTAGCTGAGTCCTAAACCACTATGGGAAAACAGTCACTGGCTCCTCAACTCTGGATAGATGGGAGGCCTAGGTCAGCACTGATACTTTTGGAGTGTATCAAAAGTCTTAAGCAGGTCTTCAAAAGATCTGACATGGGCAACACACAAGAAGCATTTTGCCAGGAACTTTCAGCCTCTAAGTATTTTATAGGAAATCTAATCTGTATGTTTTGAATTCCTTTGTACTAAACTCATCAAAATGTTTTGTGAGTACGCTTTGAAGTCCAAGAACTCTTATGAGGATTTTCTTAATGAGGCTTTTAAAATCGTTTTTTTTTCTCCCTCTCAGAAAGAGGAAATCACATTTGGTTCAGAACAAACCAATTCAAACACCAAAGGTCTGAGCTGATTTAAGGTTGTCAACCTGAGAAATTAATATGAATTCTAACCTTGGCAAAACATACTCACATCCCCAGAATGCAGGATATCATATCCAATTTGATAAGCAGCCACACAATATGTAATGCCATATGAATGTTCAGAGTTAAGTAAATATTATTATAACTACCAGGTTCATTCCCGGCATAAATAAAATAAGTTAAGGAGGTGTCACTAAATTTTAATTCCCTTCTGTCCCGTCCATTTTCATGACTCTAACACGATCCTATTAAAGCAAACCACAGTGTTGTTGTTAATGAGGTGCACACAATTGTCTGACATTTCAATATTACACAATCTTTCAGGGCAGAAATCTGCTTTACAAAAAAAGTATGCATTTAATGTATATGGAATAAGTAGTAGGGCTGGTTTTTCGATCAGCAAGTGTGTGCAGACTGGCTAACCAGAGATTTCACATTGCTATTAAAAAGCAGGAATAACAAAAAACTTCAAAGAGGTTATTATTCAAGAGGAAAGGAATCACTCATTGAAATCACTTGTTTCTTTACAAGTAGGAAAAATAAATCTGATTCTAAGCTAGTAAGTCATAAGCAAATAGAAATGTTCATTAGAGGCTTTTGTTTTTCAACTGTAGGAAGAAACAGGCAAAAACATCTATAAGGCTCAGAAAAATGTAAGCTTCAATTCTGATGTGCAAAACTCACAGGAGGTAATTCTTCTGTTTCTGGGTTTCTGCCACCAAAATGAAGTTAATGATCAAGAACCAGAGCCCATGAATCACCAAGAAAAATCAATGGCTGACTTCCCGAGAGGGCATAATGAGAGTGGCTGTAGAGGTCTTGGGCTGGAAACAAAAGAAATGGTCAAAGGTATCTGCACCACAAAACCAAGGTGGTTGGAGGATGAGTTTCAATGGCTCTTTTTCTTTCTTTCTCTCTTTTCTTAGCATTTCTTGTCTTTTGGGGTAATATTAGGTACCATATTTAGGATATGTAGCTTTAAAAATAGTTTTTATACTAGTCATTTCACATAAATATTCTTTTAAAAAGCACTTAGTTGGCATTTCAAGTCGTAAGATCTGAGTTCAAATCCTAGCTCTGCCACTTATTGTCTGTGCGACCTTGGATAAGTCATATAACCTCTCTGGGCCTCAGTTTCCTTGTCTGAAAAAAAAGGGGGTTGGACTAAATGCCTTCTGAGGTTCTTTTCACCTCTAAATCTATGATCCCATGAAAATTGCTAGGGGTTTCAGGAAGCAAAAAAATTAAACTCTGAAAGTTCACTAGAAGTCAAATTTCCTTTCATTAGATCTCTGTTCTGTCTACCAGCAGCTTGCCACACCTAGAAGATATCGACCTAAATTTATATTCTGATGATTCACAGGCCAGTGGACAGTATACCAGGTGAACTGCAAATGAGAAGATAGGTGGGTTCAGGTCTAATCCCTGGAGTCAAATTGGGGATTGCTTTCCATTTCTTCCCTACCACACATAGACACAAACACAGACACAGACACAGAGACACACACACACACACACACACACACACACACACACACACACACACTTCTTAGGGGTGATGGAATTGTCTTCTATCTTCTTGAGTACCTCTAACTCTGAGTAACAGAGCTCAGACTTAACCCTGACTAATTCAGGATGGGTTACCACTACTACACACTTCAATCACCATAAGTCAAGAAATCAGAGATTCTACCATTTTGATAAAAGTTGCTTGAAGTGTAGAGAGATTGTGACTTGCTCGAGGTCACCCAGTAAATTGCAGGGGTAAGATCTGAACCCAGGCCTTCTTGACTCCAAGCTCAGCATTTGACTCACTTGCTATCTCTCCAGCTGTTGTACCAAATCGGGGACTTTGGCAGAACCACCCAAAAGAAGTGCTGGAATGAAAACAACAGTATCTTTGGTGGAAAGGTTTCTTGGTGTAAGGGACTGAGTGTGTAACTGAACAAGATATTGTTGTTCTAGTCTCTTTTTCCACGAGATCAAGTAATTATTACACATGGTTCTGGATGTTTATTTTCTTCCAGCTGAACACTGGCTATTTACAAAAGCAAAGTGAAATAGTGCACAATTTAAATTTTTTACTGCCTACAGTAAATATTCCAATAGTTAAACATTAGCTTTCAAATAAATTAAGTGCAGAGATTCCTTTCTTCCTTATTTAGGCAATTTTTTCCTTCATTTTTCATCATTCAGGTTTGCAGAAATATAAATATAATCACAGGAGCAGTGTGTCACAATGTGAGTGGCTTTGTAAAGGGATGCTTACCACCCTTAGAAATTTCCCATCATTTTTCTGTGGGCAATGATTTCTTAAAATATCACCATGATAGTGATTATCATAAAATATCCCTATATTCCTACGATCTATCACTTTATTTATCTCATGTTCAAAACCTTTCTATCGTTACTGGGCAAATTCCATTTTACAGATCCATCTATTAGCTGTCAAGAATACTTCTGATTTGATAAAGGAATAACCATTGAAACCACAAATTCGCATTTTAAGTGCTTAGACTTATATGTTGTTAAAGACCTTACTATCTCCAGACCCATTCTATTACCTTCCCTTGATAGAAGGCAATAAATGAGACCTCAAAGAGTAGATAGTAGATGTATCTTCCCTTGTCTAGACTGGAGAGAACGACTATAAAAATAAGCATATTGTTGGAGTAAACCTATTTCAAATCCATCCAGAGGGAGTGTCTAAGGACAATTTTAGTTATGAAATAACAAAGCATCATGAATCTTTCAGAGCTACAGTAAAACTAATCAAAAAGGAAGGAAAAATGGAAAAAATCTTACAAGATGGATCTCAAGTTATCATTTAAAGACTCATGCTATGTCGATGTTGTTTCCTCAAAGAAAGGATGCTTCTGTCCACCTCATGAGCATAAACCATCTCATCAATCAATCTCTCAGTAAGCATTTATTACTCACTGGCTTTGCCAGGCTCTACGTTAAGCACTGGAGAAAACAAGAATTAAATTAAAAGTGATTTTATACTGCTCCTATGAGAAGCTAAAAGAATAGATTATTGCTTAAATTTCACAGAAGACAATGTGAAGAGGTATACAGAAGGAAAGGTAATTACCAATTTGGTAAAGACATCGAGTAAGCTACAAATTAGGTCTCTGGATCACTTTTATAAGAACCTAACTTTCATTGTTGTGTTGTTCTAGTTGTACCTGATTCTTTGTGACTTCATTGGGATTATGTATATTTTAAGTTTAAATGTAAAATTATTTCTTCTTTCTTGTCTTTTTTTCTTAATCCTGTTTTGGGGGGGTTGAATATAACTTGACTTTTTGGAAAGTTCGTAAATGTTTCCCTGAAACTTCTTTAATGATTATTTGGAGACTTGTACTTTTGTATAGAAATGTTCTAATAGGTGGCTAGGTTCCTAGGTTAACACATAAAGAAGTTTCTCTAGTTGAATATAAGCTTCTTTGGGACAGAGACTGAATTCTGTCTTTGAATCATGAGTGCCTAACCACAATACCGGAAACATAGTTGTGTAACAACTGTTTAGTTAAACTGAATCTAAACCTGAATGTAACTGAAATGGTTGATTTGCCACAAAAAAAAGGCCACAAAACCGTTGCCATGTTGGTAATAAAGAGAACAAAATATAAGAAATAATGGTTCTCCTGAATGCTGGTATTAGAAGAAAATAGGAATGAAAGGTAGGTGTTCTTTTGTAGAGTTACTGAAGATGACCTTTCTTGACATTTTGAAAACTTTAGAAGTTCTTCCAAGTCCTCAGAGATTTAAAGTGTAATTTCATCTCATAATGTATGCCTTAATACAGGTTTATCCCTAGTATTCTCAAGCTTTGGATGATGATTATTTTCTTTTTCCAACTCAAAAATATAATTAAAATAGAGATGAGAAAAGGATAGGGATTTTCTTGAGGTAGTCAAGATCTAGAGTAGAGAGAAGGACATGGAAAAGACTATATATGTGTATTAGAGAAAGGAAGTATATGTCTTAATACTAACTCAGTTATATGTGGGGAGAAAAGGAGGAACAATGATCCTTCTAGAGAGAAGACTTGGTAGGGTGGTTCCCAGAAGCTGCTACTAGATGACACTCCTAGCCCAGGACGGTGGGAGGCAACAGGCAAAAGAGAAGGTCAGTATATGAGCTTCCTGTTGGGTTGTATGGAAGTTTTCATCAGCTAGTCATAACTTAGCTTCTATTTATATCTGAAACTACTTTCTGCATCATGGCATAAAGATTACAGGCTCTAAAGTCAGGTGACTTGGGCTCGAGTACTACCTTTGGTATTCCTGGTGTGACTGAGTTCGACTGAATGATATCTGGGTTCCCTTCCATCTCTAAGATGTTAGTCTTTTGGTCTTATAATCTAGAAAGACTCAAGTCTGAATGTGAGAAATACTAATTAAAGGTATCGTAAGCCTCAAATAACTCTAGGTTTTCCTGAGATAAAAGATTGCCCTTGAGAAATAGCATATATACATATTTTTAAAGTTAGTTATTTGAAGTGACCGTTTCCTTTGTATCCAAGACCTGAGCTCCAATTTTTCTTCTGCTTTATTGAAGAAATTACATCTTTTTGCAAATGTACATATTAGATAATTAGGTATTGGTTACTAGAATGAGAAATGATTTTTAAGCCCTTTTGTTTTCTAGATATATTGTTATATGAAGCTTTGATGGCGCTTTGTGGGGAGGAAGACATGGCATTAGGCAGGATGGGAAGGAATGTCAGGTGGTTTTTCAGTCAATCATAGATCATTGTAAATTGTAAATATCTGCAGAGCTTTAAGGACCTAGGGCTGGTGATAGAAGCTGGAAGTTCTCTAAAACAAAGGGGACTGACAGCACTTGCACTCCAACAGCTTAGTAACAACTGGTCTTAGCACTGAGTTAGCAAAAATAACTAAATTAGGAAGCTACTTTCTACTTCTCCCCTTAGGTGAGCTCAGCTTCCTCAGAAGTGGGGGCCATGGTGTTGCGTTGGAAGGTCTCCGCATGAAGGCCAGCATTCTGGGATTCCTGTCTCTCCTTATCTGAATTCCCCCAGGTGCCAAAATTGCAAGTTATATCTCAGAATGCCAATACATGAGCCTAAAATGGATACATTCAAGTGAGAAACCATTTTAAGGAAAATTTTCAAAAAACACCCATCCATTAACTTATTAGTATTTTGTTTAATGATGGAAATATTAGGATTGTTTTTTTGATTTTACTATTTCAATTAACCAGTCTTAAAAGATAATGCTGTAATGCATGCCAGGAGCTTATAAATCCATGCAGCATATTAATAGAAACAAAAATCCACCTTCAGAAAAACAGTAATTTAGTTTTAGGGCCAAACTTTGGTGGGATAAAATACCATAATTTAGTCTCCAGTGTTTTATGAATTCAAACTTAAATAAATAAATCTAATTTATGCCTTCTGAGCTCAGTTGTCCTTGACACATAGAAAACCATAAAAAATATGTCTCTTTGAGTAAGAAAATATTTTTTTTTCCATCTGGAGTATGATTAGATCCTTATCCAAGAAGGAAGAAAGTGATAAAAATGATAGAAGCACTAAAAAACATTAAGATGAAGGAAAGAAGTCTTCATATTTTTAAAAGCTGGCCACTTCATAACTCAAGGACAAAAGAAAAACACTTTCTTTCTTTCACATGTGGCTCAGTGTTTATACTGAGTAGGTCTGATCCTAGGGATGAGGAGCTAATTTCTTAGTCAAAAGTCTTGGCTCGTTTTTCCACAAATTAGTTGTGTGACCTTATTAAGTCACTTAATCTCTCTGTGTCTCAGTCTCTTCATTTGTTAGACCAGACCATCTCTAAGGTCTTTTTCAGTTTTATCTATGGGTCCAGTAAAGGCATTAGACTCTTAGGGTCTCCTAAGGTCTACTAAATAAAGAATGTATGATGTGCAGGTCAGCACTCTTGGGACAAAGCCAAAAGGGGACCAGTTTACTTTACTCACCTGAAGAATCAGTGGAAAGAATTAAGAAATTGGAGTTAGAGAACCTGAGTCCAAGTCTTAGCTCTGCCACTTGCTATCTATGAGACTTCTTTTGGACCACTATTTCTTTATTCAATTCAATTTGACTTGATATGCATTTAAGTCCCTACTATGCTCCAGGAACTATATTAAGCGCTGGGGATACAAGGATACAATTGTTGAGTTTCCAAATAATTATTAACAGTTGTGTGTGTGTATGTGGGGGGGGGGGTGTCAAAGGTAATGAATGGATATATAATTCAGAGGGAGTCATATAAAGTTGGTGGTAAATGCTTACAATTTAAATGCTAGTTTAATTTAACAAATATTTGTCAAGCACTTACTATGGGTAAAGCACTATACCAGTCCTTGGAGATTCAACCAAAAAGCTATGCTGGGGAGGACATGAGGCTAGATGATTCCAAAGTACCCTCCAAATCTAAATCCATGAATCTAATATTATTTTGATAGCTGAATAGTGAAGCATTAGATATATTCTGTTTATAAATGATGCAAATTTGACTATAGCACTAAGGATATCAGGTATATTTTTAAACTTTTGAATGGAAGTTTATTTTACATGATTTTCATGTAAATAGGTTCCAAAGATCTCAGATTGTTCTTTCATCAGAGTTTAGTGTTTTGACCCCTGAATTTAATCTGACAAATTTTCTCTAGAAGTAAAATAGGGCTTGTATTTTCCTATACTTCAAGGCCTCAAAGCATCCAAAGTGAAATTTCTGTCCCCTTTTATATTCAAGCAGACTTTGGTACAGTGGTGCAAAGCATGGTGCAATCTGGATTTGGATCTGGAGTCAGAGGATGTCTGGCTCTGCCTCTTCCTAACCCATGTAACCTAGGGCAAGTCTCTATGCACTTCATTTTCCTCATCTATAAAATGAAGGAGTTAAACCAGACGATCTTTAAGGTCTCTGTCTAAATTCTAAATCTATGATTCTATGACTGTTACCCCCATTTCAAAGAGGGCTATATAAACAAAAAAGGGAAAATTTGACTCAAATTACCAGCATACTTAACTCTGTTCTAACAGAGTTCCACAAAAAAATGCACACACACACACACACACACACACACACACACACACACACACACACACACACACGGTTGATTCTGTGACCTGAATTTTGGTCCATCTGACTTCAACTAGGGAAGTTCCATTGGGAATTTCATTTCCACTGGGGTTACTTTTACTGTATTTAGTGCTGAACTTAGAAAAGAGAAACATGAGCTGTTTCATGGAATAACTGGTGCAACTCCCAAACTTACAATAATGTTGTAGAAGGAGTACTTGTTCGGGTACCAGTTGAAATTGGCTGATCTTTGAGGTTTCTTTTGTGCACTTTATTAATATTGCCAATGCATCAAATAAATATGGGAAATTAGTGTGGTGGTCGCATCATATTCAACTTCAACATACTTATGTACAAATACATGTACTGTTTGTCTTCCCTTTCATCAGTAGAATGTGAGTGTCTTGAGGACAGGATCTTTTTTTTTAAGCACAGTTCTTTGCACATAAGTGCTAAGCAAATATCTTAACTGAACTGCTGTTGAATTAAACTGTAAGCATTTTATATGACTTCTTCAGAATTAGATTCCCATCCCTCACCTACACCCACAGTCAAATCTTTTCTAATAATTATTATCTGGAAATAACAATGGGCAAGAGTTGGAGGCTTTCCAGAAATTAACCCATCCTTATATTTGGCAATAATCTGCTTTTGTAGATTTTATCCTCTGGACGCTGACTAGTTCTGAACTTGCCCTAGGAAAAGAAATATTTGGTCCAGAATAAGACAGATTAGCTGGAGCTCACACAACATGACAGCAGTTCTGAACCTTTAGATTGCCTCTTATGGGCACAATGGCATGAACTTCATGCTAACCTCAGGGTATCATTAAAGCAAAACTCCTGGTTCCAACTTTGGAGTCTACATGTTATACCCTTAAGGCTTAAGAATGACATCAAGGGCTTGACCCAAGGTATATTCCTGAGTTTACTGATTTGCAGAACAACAGCGACTTTCTGAAATGCTCCTGTTACTGGTGAAGCATGCATTCAACCCTCTCTTCAAGTTAGGTCTCTGGCATCCCTTCTTTGCTTTGCAGCCCTGCTCAAATGACGTATTCATTTCCCTGCTGGGATAAAGCCAATTTCAAGAATCTATTGCACAAAGGGCTATTTGCTGAGACATATGCCATGCTTTCACTATGAAACAAACAGTGGGAACACGACTTTAATATAGGTTTTGACAATAAGAAATGAGACTTATTTGTCTTTAGCAGTTTTATATTGGGGGATGTAGCAGCAATACCTTTGCTGTTTATTGCTGTACAGTGCTGGCCATGGTTCTTAGAGCACATACATCTGTTGGCTCAATCTCACCCTTCACCTTCACACTTGCTTGGCACTGCCCTTCAAAAGGGGACCATGTAGTACCTTATAAAATAAGTCTTTCAAATGGAAGACATAGACACACACACACATGCACGCACGCACACACGCACGCACACTCCTTAGAAAGTGTTCAACCTTCGTATTTCTGTTGATCATATCCCCATTTCCTCAAGTTACCATACTTGAAATCTTGGAGGGTTTTTTGGCCTCCTTCCTCTCTGCCACCTCCTATAACCAATCAGTCACCAAGTCCTCTTTCGTTACTTTTTTTAAGGCCCTCATCACCCAAAGACTCTTTATGCTGACTTCAGTTGCTCCAGACTCAATCTATCCTGGACGATGCTGGCAGGCAAATCTTTGTAAAGCCCTTATTTCATAGGTGAGGTGCTTTATACCCATTATAAGCTTTTCTATAAGTCTCTTTCTTCCCCCATCTCATTTGAAATTATGTATTTTTTTCTGTTTCTCTCCTATAACATAATATGAAATATTATTTTTGATCACTATCAACCATCACTACTATGTTTTGGTATGTAAATATTTATTCAACAACCAGCAATTTGTCAAAAAGTAAAAATTCCAAAAACATAGGCAAGTAAGACTGTTGAAATGAGTACAATAAATCTGAAGCCTTATAGTGGATGTTTAATGAAATCATCCCTGAAATGCTGTAGCAGGAAGTCCTTGATCTTTCGGTAAAATCCCAATCTTTCTTCAAAGTCCAGTTTTGGCACTGCCTGTGACACAGAACCCTTCCTGGTTCCCCTTTGTGAACTGCTCTTTCTCTCTTGAACTTAGTTTGTATGGCTTGGCATTTACTTATTTGGAATATTTTTGTCTTTCCCAGCAGAATGTAAGCAGGATGGGGATTGATTTCTTAGCTATATTGCCTAGCACAGTACATAGATGCTTATTGGCTGATAGACTTCTGGGCACAGGGAACATGCTTAATAAATGTTTACTGAATTGAACTGAATTATAGGTGAAATCACCTTTAATAAAGTTTTTGGTGCTTGCACAATGCAAATTTCTTGGTGGAGGTCCAAGGCTGAGTCATTTTATAAGATCAAAGGGCCATAGGTTCATAACTCTAAAGGTTATCTTGTCCAAATTTCTTGCTTTACACATGAGGATACTGAGGACTAGAGAGGGTCAAGCGGCCATTTCAAAGCTGTCATCATCTTTTTTTTGTCATCGTCAGCATCATCAAGCATTTATGAAGCATCTACTATATGTCAGACACTGTGCTGGCCAGACAAAGGGAATGGAAAAAAAAAACAAACGTGGTTCCTACCCTCAACAAACTTACATTCGAAGGGAGACGACAACATGTAAACAACTACACACAGAAGATATATACAGTGTGAGAGGTAATCCTATCAGGTCATAGAGATCATGAATGAACCCCAAAGGCCAGAGACACCAGGTGTAGTTCTGATGGAAGGAAGGGGATGTGCAGCCTTGTGTGTTATTTGTTGATGGGTGCCTTCTTTTCTCTCCTTCCCTTTCTTTAGGTCTAGGAGGATGTATGCTAATTAAAGCATTTAAAGGCACAAGAACTAACTAAGCTGGTGGCAATATAGTTGTTGGTTACAGAACTTGAGATCCTAATTTGAACTGGTAAATATGCTTCAAAATTTATACTAATGAATGGGGGAATCTTTTTATGCAAAAGGGAGATCCAAAGTTAAGTCAGATATCTCTGCAGATTTTTATTGTGCTATGACATGAGGGGGATTTACCCCAGAAACAATTTATGACTTGTACGGTATCTCTTCAAATAATATTTATAAAATAAAGCAAAACTTAAAAAAAAATCAATGGCCCTGGTATTCCTGAGGATTTTTCTTTATATGGCTATAACTGTGTCCACCAGTATCTGGCTGAACCAACTAAACTCATTTCTCTTAAAGACATCAACTGCTCAAGGGGAAAAAAATGTTTTCTCCCTGGGGCTGGGGGAGGACTCTTGCTCTGCACTTTAAAATGTTTGCTCTGTTCCAAGAAGATATTAGGATCAGTTGACTGACAACAGGAAAAATTTTCCTGGCAGAGAAGGGAGCCAGAGGAGATTCATATGCAGACAAAATTTTAACTATTGGACTGTTTGTATCCCCCATGTCTATTTTAATATGCCAAGCTGGGATAAATCAAATAGGCTCTAAAAATGGCAGATAAATATGTAATTTCACAATAATTTTGGAGTTTTGTAGAATATGAATCTCAAGTACCTCTCTTAAAGAGTTATTTATTATTAGGTAAATATATTTATTATATTGGGCAAAGTCATATAGTTGTTTTAATGCATGTTCTACTTGTAGAAAAGAAAATTTTAAAAAATCCATGGAAGCTGCATTTTAAGTATTACAGAGATAAGTCTGCTCTGCTGATGTGATCATGGGAGCTTAAAAGAGGCTGGGAACCAAATGGAACAGTCAGAAATCTGGTGGAAATGAGAAACAAACATACAAAAAGGTCAGCTAATGTTACTTTAACACCCGTGAAGTCTGTCTATTTCAGAGATGGCCATCCTCCCTCGGGAGAATTCTAGAAACATGCCAGCTCAAGACCAAAGTGCCCTGGCCTCTGAACGTGGAATAACCATGTATGGAAACTGCCTATACTATGCTTCGCTGTAACCAGGGTTATTAATCTCTCACTGTTATGGGAACTCACAACACAAATACAAAGAGGAATGAGTATATTAAAATAATACTGGGGTGTATATACATCACAATGTGGTGATATGTTATTATCTTCTTATATTTCTAGTTAGCGATTCATTGCAAAAATCATTAATTTTTTTAATCATTCAATTTTCCTTGGTTCCTCATTGAAAATGTAACCATTGCATAGTACAGAAAAAACTGATTCAATAAAATGTCCTTGATATTTTAGTTATTATAGTGTATTATTAGATATTATAGTATAGAGACACGTATACCTTCTTTTTCTTGAACTCATTCAAGTCCCTCATTGCCAGTTAGATATTTCTACTTATTAAGTCCCACTGGCACCTCAAATTAACATGTTCAAAATGGAAATCATCATATTCCTCTCTGAACACACCCCTCCTCCAAACTTTCTTATATCTGTTGAAGTCAACACCATCCTTCCAGTTACATAATTTTGATACTTGAGAATACTGTCCAATCAGATGTCAATCTTAATCATTCTCCCTCCACCACATCTTGTGCATCAGCCCCTTTTCCTCCATTTACCTCCAGTTCAGTTCTTTATCTCCTATCACCTAGACTACAGGAACAGCCTTTCAATTGGTCTCCCTGCTTAGTCTCCCCCATCTTTGATCTAGGCTTTCCAAAGCTGTCAAGTTAATACTCTAAAAACATAGTTCTTCTCGTGTTATGCTCTTATTAAAATCTTCGTAAATCCCTGTGAGTTCTGGATAAAATATAAACTCAATTTTGTATTAAAAAACTATTTACAATTTGGCTTCAGCCTATTTTTCCAGGCTTATTTCATACCGTTCTCCTCTATGCACTTTGTGTTCTAGTCAAACTGGGCTATTTCCTCTGCCCAGTAAGCAACATTCTGTCAGACTTTGCACTGGCTCTTCCCCATGTCTGTGTGCACAGGAGAAACCTCCTTTTAGGAGATGTACTAAGTACAAGGGGAGGTATGAAGTAAGACATGATTTCTGACTTCATGGAGCTAGGAGATGACAGAGGAAGCTGTACAGCAACAACAGAAGGAATGTTGGATTTGCAGTAGAAAAAAAACAAAACAACTTGAGTTTAAGTCCCATTTCCAAAACTTAACAGACTTTGTGAGTGTGGTCAAATCATTTTAACTATGAGACTCACCATCCTCATTTGAAAATGAAGGCAAAAATATCTGTAGTAGCTATATCATAAGGTTTTTGTGAATATCAAAGAAGATGATGTATTTAAAGTGCTTTACATGTTTAATAAATGTTTAATGATTGATTTACAAACTGAAAAAAAGCACTCTATATGTAATATATTAATATGTGACAGTCATTTCATCTCTGTGGATCTCAACTTAATCATTTGTGGGGTTGGATTACATGATTTCCTATCAATTAACAAGCACTTAGTAAGCGCCAACTACATGACAAGCAATGTGCTAGATGGTGGAAAGTAAGACAAGGCTCAAAGAACTTATATGCCATTGGAGAAGACATCACAAATGTATGTAGATGTTCACAAAACATACTCAAAACAGATACAAGGTAACCTGGATGGGGGAGGGTTGTGGGGGCTAAGGCATTAGCATCTGGAGGGATCCATAGAAGCTTTGTGTTTAAGTTTGGAGTGGTTCTTGAGCTGAATTTTGAAGGAAATTAGGGATTCCAAGAAATGGTGAGGAGGAAGAGCATTTCAGGAATGGGAGGACAGCCAGTGAAAAACTGTAGTGGGGAGAGATGGAGTGCTGTGTGAAGACCAGCTAGACTGTAAAATGTGTAATAAGGCTAGAAAGGTAGAATGAGGCTGAGTTGTAAAGTGCTGTAAGAGCCAAGAGTTGGATTTATATTTGATCCTAGAGCTAATAGGAGCTCCTAGACTTTGTTGAGTAAGGTCTTGATATGGTCAGAAATGTACTTGAGGAGAATCACTTTGGTGGCTCGGAGGATATCGGAGAATCTCGAGGCAGTTGGGCTAGTGCAGTAGTCCAGGTGAGATGGGGTAGGGCATGAACTAAAGTGGTGACTGTGTGAGTGGAGAAAAGGGGATAGATGTGAGGGATATAGAAGGAGAAATGACAAGAATTGATAACTGATGTGGGTATGTGGGGTGAGGCAGATTAAGGAGTTGTTGATTACCCTTAAGTTGAAAACCTAAGTGACAAGAGGGATAGTGATGTTCAGAAGAGGGATAGGGTCTGGGGAAAAGATAATGTGCTCTGTTTTGGATATGTTGAGTTGGATCTGACCAAGATCTTCAATTTGGAATATTTGATAGGCAGTTGTTGATACAGGATTAGAACTCCAGAGATAAACTAGAAATGGATATATTTGGGTGGGTGTCATCTGTATAGAGATGATAATTGAACACATGGGAGCTGAAGAGATCACCAAGTTATTTTTAGGTAGCTTTGAGCTATAAAATTAGCTATTCTATGAACTATGAGACATAATACTGTGTAGAATGTGAATTATGATACACATACATGTTAAGTGCATTATAGAATTGTAGAACAAGAGCTAGTTCCAAAAGTGGGGGAAAAGTTCTTTTCCATGTGAAATAACTAACTATGAATAAATTCTTTGTGTCTAAAACTAAATTTGGAAGACTTTACAATCTTTCGTAATAAGGAGAAAATGGTGCTTTAAAATGAGCCCTGTTACTGAGCTGGTCTGAAAATTACTCTTATACATGATCCATAAATTTGCCAGGCTCTTTTGTTTAAAAGAAAATTTAAAATTGATGAATTCCCAATCATTTGGTTATCACTCAATTTTCTATCAGATAACTAACCAGATTATTCTGTCAATCTAGTAGTAACGTTAGACTTCGAATGAAAACTTTAGTGCAGCAGTAATCTTATTCTAGGATAAATGTTTTAGCATAATACTTATCACGGTTTCATTTTGCTGCCATACTTACAGTTGTGGAACCTAAAGTGTCATTGAACATTTAGGTGAATCTGTGACCTCATTCTTGTGGGTACTCCTTCTATATTTCAATACATCCATGCCTTCTCAACCTGTTTGATTATTTTTCATATCCTCCCATACATCTTCCACAAGGGGTCCACTCAATGTACTTGGGGCTTCCCTTTGGATTGCATTATATAGCGCAATGGGGTACTTGGTGGGGGGAGCATCTATTGACTAGCTCTCTCTCTTGCTATATGACTAGCTAGCCATACATTTCTCTAATGACATCTTTTTACGTTGTTTTTCTTATGCAATTCTTGGTTGGCAGTTTGTTGCAGGTTATTCATATCTACCAAATACCTTTCCATTTTACTTTGGGTAACTCAAAGTTATACACATACACACACACACACACACAAACACACACACACACAGTAAATAAAGTAGGGTAATTAGAGAGCAGTGACTAAATTGAGACCTAAAGTGACAAGTGAGGTTTTTATCACTACTGTCATCATCAACAACTTCCTCTGCTCAGGGCACTAGGTGCTGTGGATGCAAAGAAGCATAAAACACGGTCCTACTCAGAAGGGCATTAGAAGGGCATACAGCTAGGGAGATAGGATATATGCCAAAGAAACTAGGGATCATTAAAGGCTAGGGCTGTCAGAGAAGGTCATGTGTTTTTGGAGTTTTGAGGGTTTTAAAAGTATGAATCAAGGCACTTTATAGGCCCTTGGAGGAGAATCCCCTCTCCCAAAATATAGATGACTTTAAAACGCATATAAACTGTCCTGTCTCAAGACAGATATACTGATGGTTTTTGGTACAATTTAAATCATCTGGGGGTAGCATGAATGCTTGACTAAACCCCAGCAGGTGAGCGTGAATGAGTGATATAAAACAAAGGAACTGAGAACACATTACTGTTCTATTAATACAGAAAAATTAGAGCAATCAGTGAGTTTGGTATATGTTTATTTTGATGCCTGTAATAGTGGGAAATACAGTGCCTCGGGCTGCAGACAATTAGTCCTGCATGTCACAGAAGCTTGGGAGTGACAGACTCTTTGACAGTTCTGAACCATGAACTGGTGCCCAAGAGAACAGCAATCTAGAAACTGACTTGACTGGATACTTCTTTTTGCTAATGCAACAAGCATTCCCGTGATCTACAGCACTCTTGGGTTATATTTGTCTACTCTTACTGTAATGCAATTGTTTCAGAAGAAATAATGGGTAGGTTAATAACAAGTCCAATGACAGATCAAGATAAAGAAGGATACAGAAAATTTTACAAAGGGAAAAAATCTTATCTTTGGCTATGTCCAATTTCCTTTAAACTAGCGCTGGTAACACTATTATTTTGTTTTTCTTTCAACTGTTTATCATTCAACAACACACAAACGTGTTCCCTTGATCCCTATGTTAGCTACCTGTAAATTATTCTAGAAAGTGTTTATGTTTCTGCAGTTGTTTCATCTCAATTTCTTTTGTGCAGGTGTCTTGTTCTAGGTTTCAACCCATACTTCTCCCCTACCAACATGTAATATGTAGCTAATAAAATGCAATAATAAAAATGATCACCAAGTGCTGGCAAAAATCAACACAGAATTGCCAACTTACGCTAATGCTGCCACTCGTTAATTATGGTTTGTTAACTGTGGCATTTGCCATTTTTGTACTCTCCTGAGGTGCTTTCTAAATACTTCTTTTCAATAATTGTTGAGTTATTGGAGTTCTTTCTTTAATAATGCAAGATGCATTAATCTGTTGTTAACATGTCAATAGTTTCTTAATACTGTTCTTCACGTTACTGTCAATGACCTGAAAGTCTACAGACTTTCCTCTTTTAGTGATTAAAAATTAGAAAAATCCTTGGTAATGTTCTTCACTCCGCTGTTCTCAACCATAAATATTTTTTTAGCTGATTGAGAATTCTATCTGAGGTCTGTCTGATTTATATTAACAGAATCTCATCTCTCTATACATCAGTCTTTGTGAAAAAATCTCATGGAATGGTATACACACCCCACCCAATTTAGAAGCAGGTAGCACTGTTAAATTTCACCTCCAAGCCATGGGATGGCGGTGAGATTGAGTTGTCATTAGTCTTTCTTGGGAGTGGGGGTTGATGGCAGCACTAATAGGAAGAATGGGAATAAAAACTGTATATGGTAAGGACACAAGGATAATTGAAAGTCTGTCCTGGTGGAGGGTATGTCTACATTAATGATACCAAGTGTATATTGAAGTAACATATCATTCCAAATTGTGAACAACATTTTATATATAGTATTCAATAAATGATTATTGATTTAATGAATGAATATGCTGACTTTTGCTTGCTAAAAGCAAGACTGCTTGGTAACGACAACAGAATGGTGTGATTTTAAAGTTATTTCCCTCCCCTCATTTGATCTGTCCTAACTGCCCCCTCCCAACTTTCACCCTTAGCTGCCATCCAGGATGGCTCTCGACTATAGAAAGTGCCATCCCATCTTGCCTTCTTCCTTCACCCTTTCCTCCAGCTAGAATCTCCCAGATTTAATAGGGCCAGCTTGACTGCTCACATAGCTTGGGTGGAATAGGAGTCACCAATGCTCTTCCTTCTCATGAGGTGACCGGCTGTCCAGTCACTGCCTCCTAAGGTCTTCCAGGCTTTATCATCTGCCTAGACCCTAAGTTTTGCAGACCCTGGCACTTATCATCTGAACTACTGATCCGAACCTAAGGATCCCTGGGCCTTGCCACCCTCTATACTACTGAACCCTTAGGACTTTCAGGCCTTTCCATCTGCCCTGCAGCTGAACTTTCTTTTACGTGTTAAATTAGAATATGAACAACTTGAGATCAATGACAATCCTGCTTTTTTCCCTTATTCTTAGTACTTAAGGATGATGCTTGGCACACAGTAAGTACTTAATAAATGATTTTTCCATTTATTCATTCACTCATTCATCGATATACCTATACTCTTGCTCAGTACCCCTTTTCACCAAATGGTTGGCCTCTTTTTTTTTTTATTAATTTATTTGCTTCAGATTTCTACAATCACTCCCATAAGTTTTAAATTTTCTCCCCCTCCCTCCCCATCCGATGGCATGCAATCTTATATGGGCTCTACATATACATTCTTATTAAACACATTTTCACATTAGTGATGTTGCATAGAAGATATAAAACAAATGGGAGAAATCAGGAGAAAAACCAAACCAAACCAAAATATGACACAAAAGAAAATAAGTCTGCTTCATTCATGGCCTTCTTAATAATATGTTCTGTTCAACTAAATTAAGTAGCCACAAAGACAAATGAATATCTATATTTCAAAACTGTACTATTTGATAATACCCTAATATGATAATATGTGGGAAACACATGTGCTTATTCAGATTTTGACCAATCCCTTTATCCAAGCAGATTGCCTATTCTGAAAAAGCCAAACAAATCATCAATATATTTCATGTTTTAATTTGACAGACATATGATACCGGTTGAACAATTGCAGATTATGAGGTCTTGTGCACACTTTTGATCTAGCAGTGCTACTGATTGGCCTCTATCTAGATCAAAGAAAATACAAAAGGACCCATATGCACAGAAATATTTATAGCGACTCTTTTTTTTTTAATAACAAAGAACTAGAAATTAAAGGGGTGCCCATCAATGAGGAATGGCTAAACAGATAATGGTATATAAATATAATGGAATACTATTGTGCCATAACAATAATAAGAGGGATAGATTAAAAGGCATTTGGGAAGACACGCATGAACCAATGTAAAGTATATAGAGCCAGGAGAACAACATCATTGTAAAGACAGTCAACCTCAAAAGACTCAAGAATTCTGATTGATACAATGACCAAACTTGATTGTAGAAGACTGTTGAGCAACCGTGTCACGCAGCTCTTGACAAAGAGAGATGATGGACTTGAGGGGAAGAACAACACATATATTTGGAAATGGCCAATGAATGAATTCATTTTGCTTGACTATCTGTTATAAGGTATTTTTTTCTTATTATTTTCTATGGGAAGGGGGTAGTGGGGAGGGGTCAGAGAAAAAGAAAATACATTTTTGTTAGTTGAAAGAAAAGATTTTAAAATATGATGAGGTCCAGTGCTATAGCAGAAAAGCTAGACATGGAATCTGAATTCAAGTTCAGCTTATAACACATATTGGCTGTGTTGTCCTGAGCCATCACTTAACCTCTAAGTGACACTGTACAATAGGGCTGAGTTTTATAGTAAATTTAGGTTGGGATATTCAGGCACACAAATTTCAGTGTCCCTGAATACCAGGGCTACTCTACCATGCCAAGAGCTATAATTTAAGTGTTCTAGAAGGAACCCCAACTGAGGTTAGCTTTACAGAGACTATTACTGTACTAGAGTTGAGTGAAAGAATCCTAGCTGGAGAGAGTAAAGTTCTTTTCTTTCTCATTGTTGAATGGTAAAGCACTATTTGATTATATATACACTTCATTCGTCCATGTTAACTACTCATTTGGGCCAGATGCTTGCTCCACTCTGCAGCCCACACATTTCTTTCATGCAGGATGCTTTCACAGGCTTCCTCATACGAGAGTGAAGCTCTGGTCCATCAGGAGTTTTATGACTTTCTCATCTTATTTCCTAAGCAATTTTACAAAAGAGACCTTCAAAACTGATAACAGGAAAGGGATTTTGCTAGATGGAGAGAACAGGAATGTTATTTTAAATTGAGTCCCATTTCCACTTTTTCAGACTTGGTTACTGTTCCAAAGATGTTAGGAAGAGAGAAATGACAGATCAGAGTTACAGTCAGAAAAGAACATAAGACTCATATCTCTTCTCATCTGCGGAGAATGAATAATGACAACACCGAAAGTTTGACAAAAGTCTATTTTAAACTGGTGATACAGTATCATAATGTATCCAAACCCTTTTCAAAGTCTCATTTGTTTCCAAGTGGTAACTTCTAACAGCTAAAGAAAGAGAATAGCTTTACAGCTATTATTAATAACAGCACAATAGCCATCTTCTTCACTCGATTCACATCACCTTAGTTCGGGCTCTCATCACCTCTTACTTGGACTATTCCAATAGCATCCTAATTCATCTCCCTGGCTCAAGTCTTCTCCTCCCAGTCTGCTATCCACAGAGATGCTAAAGGCATTTTCCTAAAGCATAGCTCTGTGGCCATGTCACTCCCATACTCAATAAACTCTAGTGGCTCCCTACTATCTCTGCAAATTCCTTTTTCACAACCTGGTTCCCATCAATCTTTCCAGACTTCTATATCACTCCCACCTCATGTACTCTATGGAAAAGCATTTCATGTATAGACAATATTATCTAAATTAGGTAAAGGGGTTATGAATTCCAAATCCAACCTTGTAGACTACTAGTCATCTCTTTTGGATGACTTCATGCATTCTGTATTAGAGATGCTAAGGAACCTGATTTCAAATTCAATTAAAACTTTTATTTGCTTATTGTGTAATTCTTTTGTTTCTATTCCTATGTGTAGATAGCCACAATCTATTTGAAGAAATCAATCAATCAACAAATATTTATTAAGCCTCTATGATGTGCCAGGCAGCATCCATACAAGTCCAAAGAATGAAACAATTCCTACTTGGAATGAGCTTATATGGTAATGGGGGAGATGGAGTGTTGTGAGTGAGGAACAGAGAGAAAGCCAGTTTATATGATTTCACAGAGTACAGGAGGGGGAGTGATACTGATTGTACAGGGCTTTAAAAGCTAAATAGAGGAATTTATATTTAATAACAATGATAATAAAAATAACTTACATTTATATGTCACTTAAAAGTTTACAAAGCACTTTAGATAACTTTTCATTTGATCCTTACTACACTCCCAGGAATTAGGTGCTATTATTATCTCCATTTTACAGAAGAGGAAACTGAGAAGGCAGAAATGGAATGAATTGACTAGGGTCATAAAAGTACTAAGCTAACTATACAGTAACTGGCCAGAACTATTAAGTAACTGAGAAAGGAAGTTATGTGCTCAGTCTGTGCTTTAAGTATATAAGATGGATTGGAATGTCTAGAAACTGGAGTAAGGGATATCAATTAGGAGGCTGTTAGGATAATCTGAGTGACAGGTGAGAAGATTCTGAATTAAGATGGTTTCTGTAGAAGTCGATAGAAAGGGTCAGATGAAAGAAACATTGTGGAAGTAAAAATGGCAAGGTGTGGCAACTGATTGGAAATGTAGGATTAAGGAAGAATGAGGAGTCATAGATAGTGTTGATTATGAACCGAGAGACTAGAAAGATGATGCCATTGACAGAAATAGAGAAGTCTGGAAGAGGAGAGATTTGTTTTTTTTAAGATGCCAAGTAATGGCATACTTACTTTAATCTAGGATTTGAGATTTCCAGGAAAAATGATTAAGCTCCTTCTTTTCTGGGCAATGTGGGAAAGTATATCAGTGAGAAAGGAGTCTACTGTCTTTGGAAAGGCTCTTTAATTCTTTCAGGACAAAGCTACAGTGAGAAGAAGTAAGGAATCTATGTAAATTCCTTAGGAGAAAGGGCACTTTTTTGTTTTTGTCTCAATCACTTTTGTCTTAGATGAGTAGCTACCACAGTGCCTGGCATATAAGAGGAACTGAATAAATGCTTGTTGAATTGAATTAAATAAATTGATGGTTCCATGACTATAACTGCTGTCATAATATCCCTCAAGAATTAAAACACCTTTAAAAATTGAGTAGCTTCTTCACATTTCATTAGTATGATTACATCCAATCTTTTTATTTAGTTATGGTATTGAATATGTAAAACCATCCAAGTAGTAAATTGCAAGTCCATCACTCATTCTTAGCCCTCTGAAATAATAATATTAATAATCCTAAAAGAAACTCCTTTGTCCATGAAACACATTGACCCAATATAAAACATACTCTAGATCTTGAAAAAATTGACTGCCCTTCTTTAAGTCGATTATGACAGAGTATACTACCAATAAGACAAACGGCCCAATCTGTCATGAAATTGGGGGCACTACCGTAGTTACTTCCTTTCCTTTGCAGGAGCCTTAACATCATCAAACCTATTAGGCCCTGGAGACGCATTGGCTCTACATTGTTGTAAGATCTCTAGCAGAAATATCACAGTCCATTGATGATTATAATCATATACTCACAAGTTTGATTGAGACAAAGAGGCAAAGAAGACAGTAGGGAAAAAAAATCAATCCTTCTTCTAGTGATATTAACATGAAATATTTTTTTCTACTCTAACAGAGAAGTGGTGTTTCACTTCAGAGCACTGCCACAAATCTGGAAGGTGGGGCGCATCTGACTGGCCCTTTTTCTTACATTTGGAAGTTGTAACAAAATTAAAGACATACCGAGGTTTGGTATCTTGGCTCTCTTGTACTGTCAGGCCAAAAAATTGAGAAATGAGAGGTCTGGAAATAGAAAAAAAAGGGGGGGAGGGGAGAAATAAAAGGTCTTCCTCTATGAGAAAAGAAGAAACATTTCCTTGTTCTTTTCTCATGAATATAAAATATTAGATCTAAAAAGAGACTTGTATCTATGCTATGCCAATACAGCCATACAACTTTGAGTTTGAATTCAGATTTTTTTCCATAGTTTTTGACAAATTACTAAAGATAATTGTGTGTGTATGTTTGTATAAGGATGAAGGATTAAAAATATTTTCACAAAAAAAAAACCATAGAAGGTCAGATATAATAAACCCATTCTTTGTATACCATAAAAAATTCATTCATTTATTCATAAGGTATTCTATAACAAAACCTGTCTTCCCTTTTCCCTGTCTTCTATTCTTTCTCCTCATCTAAATGCTGAAGTTGTTAATTTTTCATTCTTATAAAAAAAAAAGAAAAAAATCACCACTAAAAAATGCTTTCACATATATTATGTTTTTTTCACTGAGACAGGAAGCTAGAATTACTTTCTCCATTTTTCCTCAGTGGACTAAGTCAAGTAGTATAGGGCAACTAGGTGATCCAAAGGATAGTGTGTTGGGCCTGGAGTCAGGAAAATTCATCTTCCTGAATTCAAATATGGCCTCAGACTCTTACTGGCTCTATGACCCTGGGCAAGTCATTTAACCCAGTTTGATTCAGTTTCCTCATCTGTAAAATGAGCTGGAGAAGGAAATGGCAAACCACTCCAGTATCTTTGCCAAGAAAACCCCAAATGGGGTCATAAGCGTTTGGACATGACTGAAGCGACTGAACAACCACAAAAAAGCCAGGACTGGAACCCACGTTCTTATCATGTGCCCCCATTTTCATGATGTTCTGTGGTAATAGCATAATGCAAATCTGACATCTTTTGAAAATCCCTTCCTGTGTAAATCTGCAGAATTTACTGACAAAGGTGAGAATTAGTCCTGCTGATATAATTGTTATTTAGATTTACAATTTTAACCCTAAATTTTTCTAGGTCTCCACATCTCTATCACATGCTTTGCTTTAGGACTTAGCATGGTGGAAAGAAAGCTGGGATTTTGGTTAGAGGAGATGGGTTCAAAGCCTGTCTCTATGAGTCACTTTCTGTGCAACCTTGCTTTCATGTCCTCATCTGTAACATGAGGGGGTTGGACTTGAGAACTTCTAAAGAGGGTCACCCACTGAATTTCTATCCCTCCTTAAACTCAGTCAAATTCTACCTTTTCCAGAAAAGGTTCTGTTATCCCTAGTCAAGTCAAGACAAGTATTTATTATATACCTACTGTTTGGTAGATACTTAGCTCAGTACTGGGAATAAATACAAAGGCAAAACCAGTGCCTGCCTTCAAGGAGCTCACAGTCTAATGGGGGAGACAACAAGTACACCACTACGTGCAAACAAGTTCTACACAGGATGAATTGGAGATAATCTTGGAAGACACTAACATTAATGGGAATCAGGAAAGGTTTCTTGAAGAAAGTGGAAATTTTAAGGGCAATAGGGAAGCCAGAAGGTGGAGATGAGAAAGAAGAGATTTTTAGTCATGGGGCACAGCCAGTGAAAATGCTCAGATTCAGAAGACGGAATGTATTTTGTGAGGAATCATAAAGGAGACCACTGTCCATTGGATCAAAGATCGTAGAATATGACAGCGAGGTGACACGTTGGATCAAGCACTAGATCTGATATCAGAAAGACCTGAGTTCAAATCCAGCCTCATACCCTTACTGGCTGGATGACCCTGGGCAAATCACTTAACTGCTGTCTGCCTCAGTTTCCTCATCTGTAAAAATTGAGATAATAATACTTACCTAACAGGTTTTTGTGAGGATCAAGTGAGCTAATATTTGTAAAGTACTTTGCAAACCTTAAAACACTACAGAAATGATTATCTATTGTTATTATCATGTGATGACCATTCCCCTCTCCAACTACGCGTCTAATTTTGCATTAATTATTTAGCTATATATTCTATCTCTTCACTTGATTACAAGCACCATGGAGGCAGAGACCATGTCTCACTTGAGCTTTGTTTCTCACCCAGGACCTAGTATGGTGCTCTTCCCTATTGTCCCCGGTTTGGCTATCTCAGCAATTGTAGGACCCAGAGCATTAGCTTTATCAAGAGAGGAATAAGTTAGTTTACATGGTCTAATAAGACATGTATCTATTTCCAGACAGGTGAAGAAGTTTCTTTTAATTTTATATTTTAAGTCTTCAGCTTTCAGAGAACCAACTTTCAAAACATTTTATATGTTTGTTACATGTGTATGTGGGGCTGGGGCGGGGGAGCAGTAAGGAGATTTAATATTAACTATATGGGCCATTTGCTCTGTCCCAGAAGAGTTATTCCTACAATATGAGATGGGAAAGAAATCTGAGGAAAGAAGGGAAAGGTTACGTATATGCCAATACTTAGGCTCTGAAAAGACTGGGGAATGTTTTGGAGTCAACCATGTCTGTTACTTTTTCAAGAGCAAGGGATAAGTTCATAAAGACAATTAGGTGGTTGCAACGGCATCCACATACACCCACACTAACACCCACACTGACACAAATATACACACATGGGAAGGAGAAGATGTCACTTAACTGAAGTTAGCAGTTCACGCAGAAAGATATTAATCTATTTGGCTCCCTGCGCAGTTGAGATTATATAATTTGCTTTAACTCGTAACAAATAAAAATATTAAGTATTAGAAATGTATGAAAGTCACCATACACTTTAAAAAAAAATTGGACCAGTGATTTCATCAATGTCAACAAGGAACTCTTAGTGAAGAACTTCGTGCACCCAGACTGATCAGTGCCTTCTGTCTAACAGTCTCAGACAATGGCCCTGAGGTTTACTGACTTGCCTGGGATCACAAAGCCACAGATGGGAATTTGAACTCGTCTTCCTGTATGGAAGCAGGCATTCGATCTTCTACTACAAGCAGCCTGCCTCCATTGCATTAACCCCTTTAGATATGCCCAATGGTATGCTAGCATTTTCACGGATTCCCTTCCTTCTCTTTGGTTGAAGAGAAAAAGTCAAATGACAAAAGGAAAATGACATAATACGGCATCTTCAGAGCTCAGACTTGTCATGTTAGTATGGTCTACAGGGAGACTTGACATCACAGGAAGTACGATAAACCCCAATTCACTAAATTTTATTGGACTGAGGGAATTATATGCATGATAAAATGGTGATATAAGTTGTCCTACTTAAATAGGCCACCCTGTGATATGTCATGTAAAGCATCTTCACAGCTATTTTTGCATCTCAAAAATTATGTACAGTGTTAGCAGCATCAACATTTTTCCTCTGAAACTTTTGCCTTTGTAATGTCTACATTGTACAAGGAAAAAGGGGTGATTAAAAAAAGAGCATTTACCCTTATTAAATGGGTGGGAGATAGAAGAACCAAATTATAGTAGTGTCTGGCCTGCTATTTTCTAAAGATCTCCGGCTTTAAAGTTAGGGTATGAATTAAGGGAAAAAATGGAACACCTACATAAATGCATAAGAATAGGTTTTAGTCATGAAAATGATTCTGGCAAAATTCAGCTGGAAACAAGGAAAATACCCAGTTTCAAATGGCTTTCCAAGAAAATAGATTCTGCTACTAAAATTTTTGGCAATCTTTTTTCTGCTGTGAATGATATGCTCTATTTGCACAAAAGGAAGAGAAAAGGGACACAAAGGAGGAATCCCCCAAGTCAAAGGTTGTTCTATAAGTAGGGAAATGGATTTCAAATCAGAAATTGTATCCTGTGAAGCAAGTTTCACAGAAATGAGTATAATCAGGAAGAGCTTGCACTAGGCCAGCTGGCCTTCAACAGTGAGTGGTAGGGGAAGTAAATTGAAAGATGAGGAGATGTACTTTATTAGCATGACATCTATGGTCAAAAGGAGAAAGGCTATAGACTGAATTAGATAAACTAAGTACTCGTTTTGCTCTCCTGAATCTGAAGTTAAATTCCAGGATGGCACTTTTAACAAAAGTTATAGACCAAGGCAGGCAGGTAGTGCAAGGGATGGAGTACCAGGTCTGCAGTCAGGAAGACAACTTTCTGAGTTCAAATGTGGCCTTAGACATTTACTAGCTGTGTGATCCTGGGCAAGTAACTTCACCCTGTTTGCCTCAGTTTCCCATTTGTAAAATGAGCTGGAGAAGGAAATAGAAAACCCCAAATCTGTGCCAAGTAACCCCAAAAGGAGTCACAAAGAGCTGGACATGAGTGAAACAACTCAACAATAACAACAGACCAAGAGTCAGACCAATTCAAACATTTCTCTGGAAGTAGGTTATGGGAGCCCTCTGAACAATAAATTCCAGGAACAAACTGATGGTATACTACCTCCTCCCAGATGTGATGGCCAGCAAAATAGGAGCCTTTGCCGTTTTTGTTTTAGTATAATCAAGTGCCTCTGACTGAATCTTACCTTTATCAACTAAGAGTCTTTACTTGGAGTAAAGTACAGAAAGAAAAGAAACAGAGTTTCTTTCGTTAAAAACAGTATATGTCTTTGTATTGTTAATTATTTTAATGTGATTAAAGAAGATCTTCCTCACCCATTAATGAGCCTGGGAAGATGTGTAGGAAGGTTCACACCTTGTGCTAAGTTTCTAATGAGGCACTGGTTCTCAAGGGTTGTGATGCCCTCTGGCTCTAAATAAATGTATACATACTCTGAGGGTAAGGTTTTACTTTGGGGCTTAGTGTTTGGAAGAAGCTTCTTGTGCCAGATGAGACTCTGGGAAGCTGCTAAGCAGCCCCCTGGCTTTGAAAATCCAGATGTTGGTGCTTCTCTCTCTGGCAACTAGGGTCAGACAGTTGGATCTGTTGATCTATGATTTATGGATTGCTTATGTCAGACATTTGGAAGCATGTCCGTTGATTTTGATTTCTCTGTATTTTTTCTGAAGATCAGGGTGCTGACTTTTCCCCCTGACCTAAGTGAATGATACATATGCTTGATTAAAGTGATTGCTGACCCCTCAAATGTTGCCTTTCCTTTTAGAAAAGCGGATCAAAGAAGCTGTGACAGCAGCACCTCTGCGTATGTTGGCGTGCTTACTGTTACACCAGACTGCTTATAAATAGAACTGAGTTTGTTCTCCTTACCCTTCTTCTGGACAATGATTTCCAAGTGACTTCTTTTAAAATTTATGCTCCTGACGGTCAGATTATTTCTAACCCAACATTTTAGAGGAACGAGGATGATGTACAGATTAGCATAAGTTTAAAGGGAATTATTATACTTGAAAATTTAGAATAGTTCTGGACTTAATTATTTCCTTCGTCTGGTAAATTCAATCTTTCACCATATGGGGGATGATACAAGCTGGTAACTGACTTGATAATTATGATAATAGGCTGATAGTAATTAAAACAGATTTCATATTGATGGGTTAATAAGTAACTGTGAAAGAGTTAAATATTTGATTTCATCTTTGGTGAAGTATGCAGAAAAAATGTACCATCTTAATGATCAGTCTGTATGAATGCATATATGTATGCTATTTAGAAGTCTATGTTTGAATGTTCTCTGAGAAACACCAAGTTACCAAGGAGCATATATAAAAGGGCTGAAAGTGAAGAATTTTCTTGTTTTTGATCTTATAAATATGATCATCTTGTCTAATTTTCAGGTCTTAGAAATATAGCAGGGTTTCTTAACTTTTGGCCTGTGAACGTTTGCTTTTTTTTTCTGTTTTGATTTCAATATTTCACTATGGAAATATTTCAGTATTCAGCATTTCAATATAATTGGTTTCCTTGGTAATCCTATATATATTTTTTATGCTTTTAAAAACATTATTTTCAAAAGGGGTCTGTAGGTTTCAATAGATTGTCAGATGGGTCCATGACATATCAAAGGTTGAACCCCTCCTCTGGAGGGTCTTTATGCTATTTCTGTCATCAAGTCATCTTTGGCAGGCAACACAATGCAGCCTTCTTAGTTCTACCATGCGTCTTCCCATTGCTCTTTCGATAATTTATAATTTAGATTATTCTGAAATCATGATGTTCTATGATTTGCAACCACACAGCAACACTGGGAAAACTCTGGTGCTAATGAAAATAAATATTTGTTGCAGGAAACAGTGTGGATCATTGGGAGCACTGAACAATTCCCCCAAATGCTCAATCTTCTCCTCTTTCCTCACTTGCTTTTTGTCAGTATGGATGGGATGACTAATCTCATGTATAGCTGTAAAGTTCATTAAAGAAATGTAGTAGAGTTCTTTCTAGGTCATAATGCAATGTCACTTGCAAATAAAAAAAGAGCTTAGAGAATTTCATCTTTAATAAGGAATCTTTTCATCTGGATTTCATGGAGACTATGTTCCATGAGAGGTAGCTAGGTGGCTCGGTTGACAGAGTACCAGGTTGGAAGTCAAGAAGACTCATTTTCCTGAGTTCAAATGTGGCCTCAGACTCTTACTAGCTGTGTGACCCTGGGCAAGTCCCTTAGTCCTGTTTGCCTCAGTTCTCTCATCTGCAAAATGAGCTGGAGAAGGAAATGGCAAACCCCTCCAGTATCTTTGCCAAGAAAAATTCCAAATGGGGTCCCAAAGAGTTGGATATCAACGAAACAAGTTCACAACAATCAAAAAAATCTTTCACAAACATGGCATACACTTTTGGGGAACATATCTCACTCCTTGAAATTTTGCTTGGTGTCAACATTCAGCAGCTCACTGAAACACAATGATTTCTGTACATGTGTCTGTCTTACATAGTTTTTCTCTACTAAAGGTATGCATTTCCAGCTGCTTAGTGGTTAGCTACATCTGGATATCCTAGCAACATTAAAATGACCACGTTCCACATGGAAATTTGTCCTGCAGTCCTCAGAACTACTCCCTACACTCTTTCTTGTTCTCATAAGTCATCTCATTTTCCATACCGTCACTCAGATTTGGAACCTCAGCAATCTTTGGCTCTTTATTTTATTCCATTTATTATATCCATTATATCCATATTTTATTTCATTTATCTTGGTAAAATCTTTCTCCTTTTCATTCCTATGATTAACACCTAAGTTTAGTCTATCATGATCTTTTTCCTTGGTTTCTTTTGCCCCTTTTCCTGCTGTTCAAAAACCATTAACAGCTTTTCATCCTCCACAGAAATAAGTCAAAACTCTAATTCGAGATGCTATCTAGTTTGGTCACAATTTACTTCCTCAGCTTCACGTTCTAGTATTCCCTTTCAAATGCTGCAGCCAAACCGAACTATTTGCCATTTCCTCAATATGCCCTATTTGTTCCAATCCCTTGGCCCTTCATAATGCTGTATGATTTGTCTGGAGGGTATATTTCTAACTTCTGTGTGTGAGATTTTTACCCATCTTTCAAGGTTCATGTCAAGTGCCATATCTTCCCTGGAGCCTTCTCTGGCATGGTATCTTTCCCTCACATCCTCCTTAGCACTGCGTTTGAACTTGTCACGTATAATAATTATGTCCTTTTAGTTTGTATCACTGTCATTGCTGTCCCCCTCCCCCCCACTTCCCTATCTGATTTTAAGTTCTCTGAGGGCAGGGAATCTGTACTGTTTATCTTAGATTTTTCTAAGACCACATAGTACAGTGTCTTTCACATAAATAGATCCACAAGAAATATCTGTTAAATTGAATAGAGATGATTAATCAAAATTGGCTTGCAGACAGTCAAATAAAGTTCTCTTTGTTGACTGTTCTGGTCTTAGAACTGTAAACCATCACCTTGTGATGACCCATGATAGGATAAGCAAGATGCTATGAAGAAGTAATTTTCCTCCATAGCTGTTTAGCTGGCCTTGAGGAGCCACAAGGCAACTGGATTTATTTTGTGCTGATGGAAGCTCAGTGGGAACATAAACTAGCAATGCCGGGGAACAGAGGGTCTATCCAAAAAAAAGAAGATCCATTGATATACTGTACTAAAACCGCATGTGCCAGATATATTTAAACTAGAGGCAATGCAAATGGTAAACACTCATTTTAAAGAATTTTACAGTATTCCTGGAAGTTCCATAAAAGGTGAGTCTGAAATATTCTTTCCTAGAAATTTTGCATGAAAAGTTTCTATAAAATATGTTGCAAAATGAATTATAGTGGATGTAATTACTGTGCAACCTTGGATGTGGGTATAAAAAATTCAGCTGCCAGAATGTTAACGGCCACTTAATATATAGGTTGCTTGATTGGACTCTGGGCAATAACTACAAGCTTCCCAAACCTGCTGCTGCTGCTGAATGTTATATCAGGACCAAGTTTAGCTATTTTAGTCTCTTAAAATGTCATTTTAAATATCACAGTGAATCAAGTCATTGTTGCCTAATAGCCTGCATACATTACAATCCAATACATTTCCCCAAACACTATTTTAGTTAGCTTTCATTTGTTTTTATTTTTTTGGAAATAGAAGCAGAATTCTTTTACCTAAACCATAAAAACTGGACAAAAAATCCCCATTATTTGCTGAGTGGAAAAACCAAGGAATTAGCAATGAAACTTCCCTTTCTATTCAGCAGGTTAACTTTCATGGCTGCCTGTCCCATTCACAGCAGAGTGGTAGAAAACAATGGTTCCTATTTTCATTGCCCATTTTCCATGGCAATAAAATACAGTTTGGATAGGGGGTAAAATTTTAGACCAGAAGCAACACAACACTTTTCTCTGCATGCTACTGATGTCTCTTGGCTATGCTCATGGCTTATCAGGTGAGCTTATGTTTTTACCTCTAATGACAACAAAATCTGTCATCACTAAAAATAATTCCTCTTATTACAAATGTATAGCTGGGACCTTGGATTGTGATCTTACTGACGCTCCCAGAAAGGATAGGTCTTAAAAATTAAAGGTAAATTGGGTTTTGGTCAAAATCAGCCCTACTCTAAATCTACTAGGCAAGCTTGCTATGTCAGGTAACCCTGCGATGAATCGTTTTGTAATGGAATAATCACCCTCTAATTTATCATTTGGTAAATTGGTCATACAACATTTTCTTTAAAACAGGGCATACCAGTACTATGGATAAGGGTATGGGGTACGCTGAAATGGTATATTTCTACTTTCCTTCTTAAAGATTTATATCTTTTTATCTCCTATACAAAATGCCCTCAAATCCAGCCTGGGCCTGAATATAACACCTTCACCCTGTACAACATGCTTACAATAAGTTTCTGAGAGATGTGACAAATATTTCAACCTTGTATATGGTCCACTCTGGCAGGAACAAACCATTTGAATTATCCATGGGGACCTGTCATGATTCTGTGAGGGAAGAGATTTTTTTTTTTTGGATCATATGAAAATCTGTCAGGCTGGTGGGCCAGAGGATTCCGTGAAACCAATAACAGCGAGGTCTATTTGGTTTTCACAATCCCAGATCACATAAGCATTGTGTACTGAGACCTGAGTAATTAATTTCTGCCCTATAGTACCTACCTGTTGACATATCTGCAGCATCAAACAGCATCTGCCCATATATGTTGCTTCAGGGAAGACATTTCTTACTTTTCTTCTTTCTCTGCATTTTTTAGTTTGGCGATTATACCCACTTAGGATGGATTTAGAATTGTAAGGGTCTTGAGATCTAGTCCAATCCCCTCATTTTGCAGGTAAGGAAATTGAGGCCTAAGTAAATTTCTTGAGTGGCGAGGTAGGATCTGAACCCAAATCCTCCGACTCTTTATACTGTACCAGAGCGTCAGTGATTACCTTTATGCCAATGGCTCCTAACTCTCTATATTTATCACTCTCCTTTATTGACAGATGCTTGGTGGCTATCTCTACTTGGATGCCCTGTTGCTTGGTGTCTTACATTCTTCAAAATTTGGATAATTTATTCAAAATGAAACTAATATTTACCTTTGAACTGGTTTTTCTTCCTGACTTTTCTGCTTCCTGTTCATAGAAAATGGCAGTCACCCGTCAGAAAATAACAGAATTGGAATGTACCTTAGGGGCCATCTACTCCAACCTGTATTTGAAAGCCAATCCCTTTCACACAGTTAGCTGTCGTAAACATTACATGAGTTAGTGAATGTACAATACTTTGAAAACCTTAAAGTACTGCATTTTTATTAAAGGTCAATTGTCATAAAACAAAGACCTAAAGCACCATAGTACCTTATGCTGAGAAGACATCGAGGAAGAATATACTAGGATGTATTCTTATATTTCTTTCAGTGTTCCTATGGAAAGTGAATGATACTTAGATCTTATTGTTGATGGTCATGTCAATAAGAATTTATTAAAAAAAAGCAAATTACACAGTATTTTCCCAAAGTAGAAGTTCACTTGTAACCCTGTTATATCTCAAAGAGGACATGGTCCATAAGCTTACAGAAGAATATTGTGTGTGTGTATAGCTCATCCCTATAAATGACAATTCCTGCCACCTTTTTGAATGAAGATGACAAAAAAAGGCAAGAGGTAAAGGAAACAACTTCATTTTAGAAAAGTCAATAAAAGAAAAAGACTGCAGGCAAGAGAAGAAATATTTTCCATCCTTTGAGAAATCACTAAGGAGCCATTGGAAAACATGACATTGGAATCAAACTAGGAATTAGTGTCAGAGGAAGTTGTCTTTCTACAAGCTCTAAGTTAGCCTCCACATCAGATCAAGAGGCCACCCTACTTAGCTACAAACCTTAATCAATAACATTATATATGTACATACATAGATGCACATACATATGGATGTATTTGTATACACATGATGATTAGAAACTTTGGGTCAATGCAAGATCTGTTTGTCCATTTGAAAATAGCATGAAAAAGAATGAAACCCAAAGCAGTCTTTTTGTGGTACTCTAATTTCTAGGCTGTCTATGATATGAGGTGAGGGTAGGGAAAAATTTTATCTGCTTTACTCCCTTCTACTAATTCCTTCCTATAGCATCTCTCCACTGGCCAAGTAGTGATTATAGCTGTGGAAGAGTGAAGGTGATAGAAAGAGGTGGCTATTCCTGCCAGTGTCTGATGAGCTCTGGCTTTAGAATGACAAAGGTCAAAGAGCAGAAGAAAACAGAAGGAGAAGGAGAATCATTATTCCCACTGGCTTTCTTGGCTTTTCAAATGTCAGCTAATTGCTGGCTTACCCCCTATATTTGAGAAGGACTCCTTAGGTAGCTAACACAATTAATAGGTTCTATGCCACACAATCCGTACGGAAGACATACATTCATGAAACATTTAAACACTCTGTATTCCACATTATTCCTGATAACTCCAGTTCTTGATACTAAACCAGAGCATGGAAAATGATTCATACTTTTCATATCTCATATGTGGTCAAATAGCTCAAGTCACAAACTTTTTGAAAAAGCTTGCCTGACATCTGCTATGTCACCTTTCTTGTGCACTGCAGCCGGAAATAAGAAGGCTGCTCTTTTCCAAGTCTTCTTTAATGCTATTGCCTTTTCAACAGAAAGCACGTCTCACTGATGATAATGATGATGGTCATTAGGGCCTCTGAGAGTTTTAAAAGGATCTAAGAATGAATGAATAAGTAAAAACCATGATGACTCACTCTGTACCCAATGCCATTAGTACAACATGAAGTTCTGCATGGTTCCTCCCATCCTCCACATAACTGCAGTATTTAAGCATTGCAAATTTCCTTTTGAACAAGACAAGCATAATTTATTCAAGGAATATTATAAGATCTGTGGAACGTCATCGATCAAGCAGGCGAACTGCAAACAAATATATTTTATCAGGTTGCTTTTTCTCCCTAAAACAAGTCAGAGTAAAACAACAACATTCTGTCAGGCTATATGTTCACTCCTTCCTTCCTGAATTAGAAAAGCTTGTTTCTGCGCCACATTTTCATTGCTTTCTATCCTTGTGTTTTAAATCTATTAAACAATGTCAAGCTGAATTTCCTTTGAATACTGCTTCAGGTTAAATTGGGGAAAATAAGACACTAGAATCTTAGAGAGCTAATGTTTATGTCAGATAATTAATATGGATCAGTTGTTGTTTCATCAGTATCCATGAACATGTGAGAATGCCTTTGTCCACATTTTTGTGTATAGCTATATATATACAGAGTATACAGTATAGCACAGTAGATAGAGCCTGATTCCAATAAGAAAGAACTAAGTTCAGATACAGTCTCTGACACATACTGACTGTGTGACTCTGAGTAAGTCACTTAACATCTTAGTGCCTTTACTGCCCTAATTATCTGGTTCAGCAGATAAGAGTGCTGGGTCTAAAGTCAAGAGGATCTGAGTTCAAATCCCGTCTCAGACACTCACTAGCATGTGTGACCCTGGACAAGTCACTTTACCCTGTTTGCCTCAGGTTCCTCCTCTGTAAAACGAGCTGGAGAAGGAAACGTCAAACCACTCTGGCATCTTTGCCAAGAAAACCCCAAATGGGCTCATGAAAAGTTGAACACAATTGAGAAGACTGAACAACAACAAAATTGACAGTTTTCTCACTGGAATTCTCTATGTCAGTGAAATCACAGATCTGACCTCTTCTTCCTTCCCTATTCCTCCCTCCTTCCTCAGTGTATATGTAGGTAAAAGAAATCTAATTACAATTATTTTAGAGATCAAGAAAGTACAGGCACTTCGGTTTTATATGTCTTTTCCCATCCAAAACTGTCACAGACACTTTTAAGTCTATTTTGGATTTTAGTTAACAAGATTACGCAAATTTGCCAAAGGTCTCTGACTTCCTCAGACAGTACAGGAGGGAACTTCCACTCCCTTATGGTGACTGGTCTATATAGATAAGATTCTTTAAAGAGAAGTCCTAAGGAGTTGCTTGAACTGGTACAAAGCAAAAAATGTCAAAGACTGTATTTGAACTTCAGTCTTCACTGATTTAAAGTCTATCACTCTATCCCACTATACCAGGGTGTTTCTAATAAACCAACAGTATGCTCAACTATACAACGCAAAAATCTCTGACCCTACCCCTATTCCAAAACTCGTACAAACTAAATGTTGAACTTATTGTACAGTTTCTGATCTTTCCTTTGTGAATCTATTTCAAAGCTTCCAATAGCACACACAAAGAATCATCATCTGTGTATGATTCATGTGTCTATTTTCAGTATTTGAAGGGGCAGCGACAAAGCAGGAAAGTCCTGGACCGGTCGTCCGAAAGCATGGGCTCCAGCTCAACTCTTTCTTATATAGCTATGTAACCTTGTGAAAACTAAGTTCTTCTTAAACAGCTCATCCTCCGGGACTAATACTACCAGTCCTAATCTATTTCCTAGGGCTGTTGTGAGCATCAGATGAGATAATGTATGTCAAAGAGTTTTGAAAAATTGAAATTATAGGGCAATGTTATTATTCTAGCCAGATTTCCAATGAGCAACGCACCGGTGATTGGATTCTGCCCTCCAAATTCGAAAATAAAAATGAAGCCTGTTTCAAACAAACTCAATATATTCAAATTGGCACACAACAAATACATTAGGTTATGCTTCTCCACTTCACTTGAGGATTTTCTGCATTATCAAAGGATTCAAGTAGCAAGTTCCCCCTACAGCATTTAAAATATATTTTGATATACATAGTTTTTCAGGAATGTACTTACATATATAACCAAAAACTATGTTAGAAAGTTTGGTGTGAAGAAGGTTATATCTCCATAGGAATGCAAGATTACATTGGAATGGAAAATTATGACTCCATTTGGTCAGCCTGTGCTCCTCAATGGAACTGGACTTGTAATAATAAAAATTTTTAACCATTTTCATTTGTGAAAAGTGTGAACTACTTTCTTTAGGGACTGCCATTTTTTAATCTTTAAATTTCTAGCACCTAAAACAGTATATATTGTAGATGCTAAAAATTAGTTGAACTGAATTAAAATAAACAAAATGTTAGTTCAGGTCATTTACTGGCTAAATGTACCTTCTCTTCTGCCTGTAAAGTCAGCTAACAATAAAGCACAACTTTTGATCCAGTGGACTTCCCCAGATGGTCTTCTAGGAAATGTAAAACTTTTCTGCAGACCAATACTTTTGTCAAATAAATGGCAGACTTCTACTCTGTGACATATTCACTCTTTGTGGTGATACTGTATAGACTATGTGTTAAAGTTCAGCATTTATGCACATATAACTTCATTCATTCTCTTTTCCCAGTTACTATACCTGTACGCAGATCTGTGATATCGATGCTGTCTTTCTTATAGAAAGTCCTAAAGCACAGTGGCATCATCCCTTTGTCTCCAGATAGTCTCCCCATTGCTTGTAAGAACACAGCCACCAACTCTTGAAGAGCCTGGTTTAAATCAGGTAAAGAACCAGAGGATGACATCCATCTTGGGGAAATGGAGATGGAGACACAGGAAGTAGAAATGGATTCGACAGCTTCACACTCAATTAGACAACCCTCAGACTTCTTCTCCAGTACAAAATGCTTTCTTTGAAGTGGCTCATCCACCACTGCTATGACATGCCACTCAATTGCAGAATCTCTAGGAAGATGGGGAACAACCACAATTACCAGGATCCCACTAGTCTCACTGGTGATGCCATAGGTCTCATGGTCTTCTTCCTAAAAATGAAGAAAAACAGAGGGAATCTCAGTTTTAGAATGGATGGACCAAGCCTTTCAAAACTCTCTTAATATAAGCAAAGGGATCTGAAAACATGTTGAAACCAAGGGGCCATATTTAGTGTTTCTGCTTTCCTGATAAGATAAATATTAGCTCATTCATTACATGAGTACAATCTGTAGCCTGAATGTCCATAATTAATAACATCCACTAACGTCCATCTAATACTCCCAAGAGCTACATATGAACATATCACTAGTTATTCATGCTTGAAATGCAGGTGTTTATATTTTGGATAGCTGGAACTTTTTTTTATCCATGGTTTTTATTCAGTTTTTTTGTTTTGCAAATGATTATCTAAGTACTCTGCTAATTTCTATATTTCAGAGCAGAAAAAATTTTATGTCTAAACATTATGCATATTAATAACAAAGCATATGCAAACACATAAACAGATACTTACGTATACCAAAATAGCTTAATACATTCATGTGTATACCAATAAGACTTAAGATTGCAATGTATTATTAACAGTGATTTGGTTTGTTGGATCATGTCTCTCACTGAGCAGCTGCCATGGCAGGTAATTACAAATTTGTCCACTTGCCAGAAATAACTGTTTGCTCATCTTCTCTATTTTTGTCTTTCACAAAGATTTTTGCTTTGCATTAAACATCACGATAATACCTTCTGGTGTCATTTATAGTGAGACTGTCATTAAGGAAATGATTCAGTTCCTCTAGTTGTATGTTAACTCCTTGGTTGTTGGACAGAGGACATATATTGAGTGTTAATAGTTAAAGTAATATTAGTCAATGGTAAAAACAAAACAAAATAAACCTTCCTAGTACCCTCTGTTCCTTCTTCACATTTTGGTCAGCACCGCTAGGGAAGGGCATCTTATTGGACTGAGGGACATTTAGAACTGAAGACTACTTTGTACTTTTAATTGTTTGACGACAATCCCACTTCTCCCTTCTTGGTCTACCAACCATCACTTGATGGCCTTAAGCATAATAGAGACACAGTAGTCGCTGGGACTACAGCAAAAGTCTTTCAAACCAGGACCTGATGAGCTTGCCCTCAAGAGGCACAGCACTCTCTTTGAAAACCCTGGATTACCTCCATGACATGACCAGATAATTTTATTTGTATGTGCGATGCTTCAGAGTTTATAAAGTGCTTCTACAAACATTATCTCATTTGGCAATGCTGGTACTGATCCTGTAAGATGCACAGTCCTGGGTGTACAAAGACAGTGCTATGAAACTACTGCCAATAAGAGTTGTCCTTTAAGTGTTTATTCCTCCCTCCTGGTAATGAGGGATTTGTGTTAGTCCATTCATACATCGATTCACGTGTCTGCTTGGAGGCTAGAGTCTCTGGCAAAACGGACCAGATGGGGATCTGACTGACTGAGCTAATCGTGAATATAGAACCTTCAGTTGATATGCTCCTATTATTTCATGTTTATGTAAAAGAAATGTAAAATATAGTTGCTATTCTGAGGCCAGGAAGAATTTTTTTTAAGTTAAAAGAATTAACACCTTTATATGTCTTGCAATTTACTGAGAAAAGTCCCAGAAAGATAAAAAAAATTCCTTTACCAACTTAACTCCAAATATGGCACCACAATCTCTTTACTAATTCAGTCAGTTGGTTGCCACAGTTTTTGTTCGGATACATTTTGGTGCTATTTGTATTGAAAACACTGAACATATTCTTTGAAAAGGAGAAGGCACTGCATCTAAATAATGGGAAGAAATATCCTGAGTCCCACAGATCTGAGGTTATTTGTCAGTGAGAAAGTTTTCTTGATAAACCTCAAAAGTGTCCAAGTTATTAAGCCTTTCTTAAAAGTGTAAGCCAAGCGCAGAAGACCCAGAAAAGGTTTTTGGTGTTTGGGAAGTTTGCTGACTTTTTTTTTCCCCTCTGGTGAAAAAGACAACTGCAGGAATATTCTAATTCTGAAAAAAGGAAAAAACCAAATATTGCATCATATGCATTTATATACAGAAGATAATAACTTTCATTTAATCTCTTATCCAAATGTGAAAAATTTTAAATATGAAATGAAATCTGAAGCATTTTACATCAAGCAACATATCTGATTTCTGAATGACATGCCCTGTTATATATGTTGAATACATGTGTTCTTCACAGAGAAAGTATGTTCCTACAATGCATAAGTAGACTTTGCATGTTTTTGGTAAAATGGTCACGATAAGAGCTAGCTTTACCTATCCTATTCTGCACGCATGCACCTTAATTTAAACAGGTTTATATTTTCTCCTTCTTTGATGGCTTATGCTTACCTTCCTATAACTATTCTTTTTCAGAACTCTGTTGGGTGTTTTCTTTTTTCTCAGAGATTACAAGTCCACTCAATATTTGTGACTTATATTTTCCTCTGCTTTGTGAGTATGGGTAATAGCCTTTTTGTATACCAATTTGCTTACACTGCAGTCTATACTGGGAATACTGCACATTGCCTGACCTTTGAACGGAAAAATAATAACAAGTTAAAACAGTCATTTTACCTCAAGTCGATAAGGCCATAACACTCACCCTGCTTTCAATTCACATGCTCAATTTTCATCCACTTACTCTCGACTTGGAGAGGAAGGCATAATGACAGGTTACAGGCACTTTATTTCAAAATTCACTCACAAAGTTATTGACAAGCATTTTTCAGAGAAACAGCTCTTCTGCCTGACCCTCGCAAGCTGTTTACATGAAAAATGCACTTACTTGTAGATTAACGACAGTGGAACCTAATTCCACACCAAACATGGAGCCATTGCTTTAGCATCTCTGTTTTTGATATGGGAACAAAATAGGGATAATTGGCCTCAAATTGCAGTCACTTCAGTCATAATAAAATCTCACAGAGTACTGTTTGCTTTCAGTACTTTCATTAGGTAAGCTGGGGCTGTTATTAAGGTACCAACACATAAATGTTATATTAGCACTTAACAGAAGCATAGTATTCTCCTTCAGGAGATAAATTCTACCCTTGTCAATATCATTCTGCACTGAGTGCTGTAAAAGAGTTTGAAAAGATGAAATACGTGAGCTTTGCACTAGGGGAAATAATGAGAAAAAAAAAACCACCTTGCTCATTCAAGCTTAAAGGCCACTTTGCTGGCCCCAGGTGCTGAGGTCCGGTTTAGAAAATAAGTCTAGAGACTCTCTCTCAGGTCAAATCAAACACTGAGACAAACTTTCCTCCATTGTTCTCCTTGGCCAAGGCTGTTAAATCAAATACTTTATATTTCTGCATGCCATTGGCTGCCATTTTGTCTATGAGAAGAAAAACAAGGACCTTAAAGTTAAGATAAAGTGCATTTTCAGACAACAGATGATAAGCGCTCAGAGGAAATGACTACATGTAGAATGTCACATAGCCCACTATTCTCAGAGAACACTAGGTTCTTTTAAAATTTGAGATACCATGCACAGTGATGGAGCTGTTAAAGACTGGCTATATCTCCTAGTGCCTATCATTGTGCTTTTCAGAAACTTTTAAGACAACAAAGTCTCCAATTTACTCTCAAGGAAAGTGCTGTCATTCCTATAGAATTGAGGGATTTTTATTAATTTAAAACATAAAAGAATGGGAGAAAAATCTTCGGCTGTTTCCACTAGAATGCTCAACATTTTCACATTCTTCTAACATCCCTCGTTCCTTCAATGACCTTTCTCACATCATCTCCCCAATAATTTGGGGGTCTTCAAATGGATCTATCTACATTTGACTTCTCTACCAATATAATGCCAATTGTTGGAATATCCTTGGGATTGGTTTAAGAATGGGGAATGCAGTCACGGAAAGGTGATATATATCAGCTTTAAAACATATATGGAAAGGGGAAGTTCTGGAGATGGTGCAGTTGAAGTGGATGGATGGTGGGGGTAGCAGGAAGTTTTTAGCAGGAGAAGATTCCTAGGTGATGACTTGGATGAAGCAATACTGACATAGGGAAATCAGCTCATTTATGGAATTGTGAGGCTTATATTAATTGAATTAATGGAAATATACTTAACTAAGATATTTAGGGGTATAAGCAGTACACTGGAATTGAAATAATAGATAATAGGGCATAATTCTTTTACTGCATCAATTAGTTACTGGCAGGCAGATGTTTCTGGTGGTATTACTCAATCATAAGTAATACGCTGTATATAACATTTATGATAAATGTAATCATTTTAGAACTTAAGAGGAATATTCTAATTGTATTTAGGGCTCAATCCTGCTTTGCCAGGAGATTCATGGTTAATTCGACCTCACTGGACGGCATCAAGCAGAGGCCAGATGATCATTTGTTGGTTATGTTATACTGAGGATTCTGGAGGAGTTTAGACTAGATAAATTTTTCAGTGCTAGATGAAGTCCTTTCCTATTTTAAAATTTTGTGATTCTCTTTGTGTAGAGGATTTATGATATGTACTGCCCTCCAAAGTACAAACTAGAACACATCCAAGGTGGCCATCTTGTCCAACTCTTTTCCATGTCCTCCTGGAAATCCTCTATGGGAGAGATGAGAACAATCCAACATATTGAAGATCTTCCTCTAATTCATTTGATATTTCTTGGATACTCTGGGGCGCACAAATAGATGATCTATTTACTGAATGGCTGGCCCATCTTTTTTTCATACAGCTCTCTGATAACAACCTTTACATTGTCTTTCTTAAGCAATCTTGCTCGGTTGTTTGTTATAGCCTACACATGTCCAACACGTGTCTCTCCACTGCCTTCAAATTCAATTCTTCAAAGACTGTTCTATTTCACAACTTTTAGTCATATTGTATCACTGCAAGAATAAATAAGTATTCCAATAGATCTGTATGTGTTCATCCTTCGTTGCTGAAGAAGACCATGCCATCAGAGAAATGATGACGTGACTTGCACTTGACTTTGCTTTGAGCGAGGGAGGGCTGTGCAGGTCACCAGCTTCACCTCTCCTCCAGAGCCATCTGGATCCAGTGACCAGATATTCATCAGGATGACTGGAGATGACTCAGGATGAGGCAATTGGGGTTAAGTGACTTGCCCAAGGTCACACAGCTAGTGAGTGTCAAGTGTAGATCTATGATTTCATCAACGTTAATTAAATTTCTTCCAGTGATGGTTAGTTACAATCTATCCATTCCTCTCCATCTAATGCAACTCTTGTCCAAGTTCTCCAATAAATTTGCTATGGGGGGTGGGGGAGGAAAATTCATCCAATGAGCTCGGTACCTTCCTCTCTCTTGATATTGACAGGATATCATGCCTGGAATGCTGTCTCTTCTCATCTGTGCTTCCTCCAAGTTCCAGCTAAAATCCTACCTTCTACAAGAAATCTTTCCCAGTACCCCTTAATGACAATATCTTCTCTTTGAGATTACATTCGGGTGAGCCTGTACATACTTTGTTTGTACACAGTCATTTGCATGTAGTCTCCACCATTTAATTGTGTAGAAACTTCTGAAGAACCTCTCCATTTATAGGGAATTCCTCTTTAAACTTGGATTCTGCGCAAGGTCTCCACTGGAGCAACAAATACACTTGGCAAGCATATTTATCCCTGTTCTATGCCTTCTCTGGAATTAATTATAAAAGATCATTGAATAGCTATCTCTTCTATATCTTTCAAGGAAACTTGTGAAATTTTGATGTACACACTAAAGATCACTTGCTGAAAGATCGGTCAGCATTTTGTTTTAAGAAATCCAACAAAAGCAGAAATCTGGTGCTTTTTATAGTGAATAAATAAACAAAATGAGATATTATGTTATCTACATATTTAATTCGGTGGTGTGATGAGAAAGATGTTCTTTAACGTGGAAGCTCTCTTGAAAAAAGCCTGTCTGTTCCCCCTTAACACTTAGATACTCTCACAGTTCGGTGTCTTCCATTTTTAACTCTCCTTTATGTCTCCTTATTGGAATCAAGTTGCTTTCCCCGTCCTGTTTCCATTTTCTTCTACAGAGTTTCATACATTCAGAATGGTGATGTTTGTCTAAATGGGAGTTTCATTGTTCATGATGGTTATAAAAATCTTTGCAGATCTTTTTTGGTTTTCTCTGTTGTATTCCTTCCAGTCTCATCCTTAAATATCCTAGGGATGTCTTTGCTTAGGTAGGTTTCTCAAAATACTTTCTTTACTCTCTGCTACTTTATTTTATGAGGCAATATTGCACATAATCTTTCATCATCCTTTTTCTGTGAGATTTTATAAATGAATTATATTCTAAACTTGTGTTCCTCTTGGTTGGTGTAGCTTGTCACTTGGTCAGCGTTTCAAGCATCTGATGTCTATGGTGCTTTTTAGACTCTCATTCTCCTATTTATCAATCAATCAATCTTAGTCAATGAATATGTATTTATTAGGTACTATGTGCCAAGGCTAAGTGGCCAGGAATACAAAGACAAAAATGAAACAGTCCCTGCCCTCAAGGAGTTTACAGTCTATTTGTGGAGACAACATGTACATATATTACTATATGCCAAATAAATGCCAGGTAATTTTGTGGGGAGGCGTTAATAACTGTAGGGATCAGGAAAGGCTTCTTGTAAAGATAGTGCTTGAGCTGAGCTTTGAAGTAAACTAGGAATTCTAAGAGGTAGAAATGGGGAAGGAGTGCATTCTAGGCACTCTTTTGCATAAACTGCCCTACCGTCTCCATCTTCTCCCCCTCCCCTCATGCTACCCTAGGCACAGGGGGAAGACTGTGCAATGGCATGATATCAGGAGATAAAAATGTTATGTTAGGAACCACATGAAGGTCAGTTTTGTTATTTTGTTGAGTGTGTGAAGGACAGTAATGTATAATAAGGCTAGAGAGATAGCAAGTTGGAGCCAGGTTGTAATATCCTTAAATACCAGATGGAGAAGTTTATATTTAACTCAAGATGTAATAGTAACTTAATGGAATTCATTTACATGGAAGCACCATGTTCAGATCTGTGTTTTAGAAAAATTGCTTTGGCAGCTGAAGGGAGGATGGATTAAAGAGGGAAGAGACTTGAAACTGGGAGTCCAATTAGAAGAGTATGGCAATAGACTAAGGAGGAAGGGATCAGGATTTGAACTAGGTAGGTGGCTGCATGAGAAGATAGGGCATGGATATGAGAGATACTGTGGTGTTCTAAATGACAAGACTTTGTAGTTGATTAGATATGTGGAACAGAGCTGAGGATAACACTAGAGGAGGTTGTGAACCTGGGTGATTAGAAAGACTGTGGTACCCTTGATAGAAATATAAAAGTCTGGAAGAGGGCTGGATTTGTGGGAAAGATAAAGAGATGTTTTGAACATGCCGGGTTTGGGTTACCAATAGGATATTGAATTGAAAATGTTGAAAAGGCAGTTGGTGTGAGTTCGGAGCTCAGAATGAAGGTGAGAACAATTGATTTACCATAGTATGGTAAGGAGAATATATGGCCTTTCTTTTATCCCTATTCTATTTCTATTATTAATATCTTGTTTAAATAGGCTGCTGTTTATATATCACATATTTCACTCATTTTTATTTTATCATCTGGTTTTCCACAAATTTTGATCCTTGCTCTAATAAGCTGATATTGATTCAGGAATGACTCTAACATTAGTAAGGAGTCACTTTCCATCTATTAAACATTTAATCAATATAATTTTTGTGATGTTATTTGGTACTTGTCATGTAGAGATATTTTTAATTTTTTTTTTGAAGAAAGCATTCATGTTGTATAGGCATAAGGCTTTTGTAAAATTTGTATATTTTTGGCTTTTCCATCTCTTATTCCTAATCCATGTTTCAGAATATTTTTCACTATCCTTATCTATTCCCACCTTTGCAATGAAGTCATCAAAGTATATACTTACAACTGAGTACTTAACTGGGTTCTTCATAGAATTTCTTTACTTCTTCATCGTGTTTAATAGATATTGGGTACATGAGTTGTCAAATAGACATCTGGTGCAGATAGTGCAGTGGACAGAGTGTCAGGACTGATGTTGGGAAGACCTGAGTTCAAATCCAACCTTCAACACTTACTAGCTGTGTGACCCTTGGCAAGTCCCTTATTCATGTTTGCCTAAGTTTCCTCATCTGTAAAACGATCTGGAGAAGGAAATGGCAAACTACGTCAGTCTCTTTGCTAAGAAAACCCAAAGCGGGGGGTCACAAAGAGTCAGGTACGACTGAAAATGTCTGAACAACAATGATCTGCCATAATACTACATCCTGTTCATCTTAACTACTTGTCTTGGATCATCCTGATTTTTTTCCGGATATCTTGCTTAAAGTATAAGTGGTGCAAATATGCCCTATGAAGACTGAATAAGAATATTACAATCTAGATGTTTGTGCTTGAGAGATTTAGTTACGGTAATGATTTACTTGTCTTGAAGCTATGTTCATAAGACTGAAAATATTAGAGTGTTATTCTGCAATTTACGCTATTATTATACCACCCTAGGAAATCATTGTTACTAAACTTTTCTCAGTGGGTTTAATTTTCACCTTTATTTTAATTTCATAAAATGAAAGACTGAATGTGCCTAGCAAGAGCTGAGTTTATGAGAAAAAAGTCTTAAATTTTTGTTCAGATTTCAAAGTGACAACTTGTAATGATGCTATGTGCTTCCAGGTTTGAGATGTACCAAAAGCAGTTGATAAAATTCAACAAATTTTGAAAACGTGGTTCTGAAATGAGACTAAGATAGATGCTCAAAAGGAAAGACTTCTTACAGTGGTAGGGGTGTAATGGATGGCAGGTATTTTTGAGGCAGGCACAGTATACTGGGCACTGGCAGTGATCCAGAAAAAACAACTTAAGAGCTTTCATCTTAAAAAAAGAAAGGACAATATAAGTACATGAACGCATTTATTCAGATTATTAATGAGGGAGAAGCTATTTCAATTTGACTCCTTCACTCTTGTTTACATGGCTATAGTAGAAGGAAATGAGTAAAGAGAGACCCATTCTTGGTTTATTTCCATCTTTCCTCATCACACAGCTGCTCCTGATTACGTGAAATTGACATTAACTGGTAACTATGCATATTATCCTTGAGTAGCCTGATTTTCTCTGCAGAAAGTTTGTCAGCATATCATTAAAAAATAATGAAGTAGAACTTTTCATAGGCATTTTTGTGAGAGATCGAATAAATCTGTCTTCCGTTTGAAGAACAGTATGTCCCTCTTGCCTGTAGGATAAAGTACAAATTCCTCTGCATGGCATAGAAAGCCCTTTACAAGAGGGATCCAGCCTACCTTTCCCGGCTTATTACATATTATTCTACACATTCTATTTTCCAGTCAAGTTAGTTGACTTGCTTTTTCCCATAGAAGACCTTCCATCCTCTGTCTCTGTGCCTTTGCAAAGATCTTCCATCCTCTGTCCCCTGGTTCCAAAGGCACTCTCACCTAACTTGTGCACCTGCTCTGGAGTCCTCTTACAATATCACTTCCTACAAGAGGTGACCTGCCCTGATCCACCTCACCCCTTAGTGGCTGGTGGCTTCTCCCCATCCCAGAGATTACTTTGTCTTTAATTCGTATATTTTAATACTTGTATTTAATTTGTATATTTCATGTATTTAATTACTTTAATTAGGTTATAAATAGAAACTCCTTGAGGGCAGGGACTATTTTGGTTTTTGTCTTTGTATTTCTAGGGCTTAGAATAATAACATATGCATCACTGGCAATTAATGTTAATGAATGATAATTTCTTGCTAATGAATAAATGATGATGATAACGCTGTCCAGCACATATAAGGGTGATACTTTTTACTCCCATCAGTAGGGCATGTGTTTTGTGGTGGTGTTGTCATTTTTAAAAACAGTTCTTTCCCAAGGATTCATCCATAATCTGTTAGGATCATGGAAGGCATATGCAAGATGGCTGGTCAGCCCTGGGAATCCAATCTGTGGAGAATGACACTCCTGTGATAGAAATGAATCTATGAATGAACTTTGTTAGCTCCATTCGCACTGCATAAGTCAACTAATCTAACCAACATTAATATCTAATATAATTTCCCCCAGTCTGAGTGTTATTGGATCTTGGTGTAGCACTGGGTAAGGCATCCCTTCCTTGCTGCCTCAGATCCCCCAAAGGGAAAATGGTTAAAATAAACTGACCTGTTGCTCAGGGTTACTGTGAATGCAAGGAATTAAAAAGATTATTACATATTTTACTACCATTAAAATTTCCTGCCCTTTTCAAGTGGTTCAAGTTTTATTTAACGGCAATGAAATCTTCTAAAGCAATTTACCATTACATCTAGGAGACATAATGAATGCATTGTGGTCTTAAAAAAACCCTGAAGAATCACTAAATATTCATATCAATTTACATTGCTTGGGAAAATTCTTATTAAATAGAAGATGACAATCTTTAAGATAATTAAATATAGTGCAGGCCATAATGATACATTTATTTTCCTATGAGAAATACAAAATATTTCATAGATATAATATTATACCTTCCTGACAATATCCATGTAAAATGAATAATTAAGGTAAGGGATATTAAAGTTTTTTTTTAATAGTATAAGCAAAATTTTCTGGAATATTAGCCTTTCTTTAGGACTCAAGCATATATTATTGGAAAAGAAACATAACTTTCAAGGTAAACAGTGGCTAGCATCACTTCTTTAATCTGTATTTAAATATAGTATAGCTAAATGAACACATTCCTTTAGCTGTGGAACTATGGCAGTAGCTGGTCAAGAATTTAAAAAGAAAGTATCTATTATTTCTCTTACTTCAGTAAAATAATCTATGAAGACAGTTATTACAATGCTGAGGATAATAGTTCCTCTTGTAGTTGTACACTTTTGTGACAGTGAAGAAAGAGAGAGAGGGGGAGGGAGGGAGGGAGGGAGAGACTCGCCAGGTTTTCCACCTGAGTCTCAGTCATGGATCTGATATTAAGTAACCATTTTATTCATTATAGCCTTTAATCTCCTTTGCTGATAGCTTTTAATTTTTAAGCACTCCTACTTCAGAAATCACACTCTCTTTCATGTGTTCTCCTAGCTGAGGAATTAGTTTTGGAAGCAAAATATCTAAACAGTAAGCATAATAAGACTGAAACAGGTTAAAGCTTATTAGCAGCAGGGAGCAGATGCAGCAAAGCTCTGCCAGTTCCCCTACATTTCCTCCCCAGCAGGGACTTTCTCTCAAGCTGTGAGTTAGTTCTATAGCACAGTGCTTGGCTGCTGTTTCAGCAAATGCACCTTCCCTTGCTTCAAGTAGAATACTAAGAATTCACTTTGATTTTTGATTTTTCTTTGCAATAATAATGTTTAAAATAGTTCCTGCAGAGCTAAATGTAAAGTAAAGCAATGAGTGCCAGATAATCAGTAGAGCATAAAAATATAATTGATAAGGAAATAATTACATATCAAAGAACCATTTTCACTTCTTAAAAAATGTGAACTTTATTCTTGCCAAACAAAGGTACTTGAATCGAGATAAAATCAGTAATTGCTTGAGTGAATTTCCTTGAATACCCTGCAACATACATCAGAAAATAGCAGAATAGTCTAGTGGACAGATGAAGAAGCTGAGGTAAATGGGGTTAAATGACTTGGCCAGAGTCACACAGAGCTGGCCTTGGAGTAAAGAAAACCTGAGTTCATGTCTTGATTCTGACACATAATGGTTGTATGACTCTACATCTCAGAGTCTCAGTCAATTGTCTAAAGCAGTAAGTTGCAAGGAGGGGCCAACCTGCATTAGTACAGGGAGTTTCCTCACTTAGGAGTTCCTCATATTGAAGAAATCACAGGTCTGGTCCCTTTCTCTAATTCCAGCACAGCACTCCATCTATTAGTTTACTTGTGGGGGAGAAGAGAATTGATTAAAACCCTGGTATAGATGGAAAAGAAATGATTCGAGACTGTTAGGCTGAGGTGGAGATCAACTCAATTAAGGTGGCTGAATGTTGGAGAAGCTACCTTTACAATGGCAGGTATATTAAAATTTAAGAAGCAACATTCTTTCCTAGAGGTTAAAAGTTTCCTGATGCTGAAGGTAAAACCCTAAATGACTTCCAATAGGGTGAAACCTCTGTTTATATAAATTTTCTTGCTGGACTGCCCATGATGGCCATTCTTGGAAGCTGTAGCAGAACTCTAAATGTGAGATGAAAAATCACTTACCTATTTTTTTCAAGGTATAGTTTATGAATTAATAACACTGGCTACTGGCTAAATGAAATACAACAATCCTGAAAACTGCTGTGTGAGATGAAGATGGGCCTTACTGGCTTCATTTGTATAGGTCAATTTTTTTCTTATAAACCTTCACTTTTGCCACCTATAAAGACAAGGGATGCAAATCACTAACTCCTTCCTTACGACACTTGTGCTCAATCTATTAAAGGGTAATGAAGGAGAAAGGGAAATCAGAAATTGAAGAGTAAAAAGTGACGTATAGATACATTATGTGGAGTATTACGAGTCAATAAATATGCTTATTAAATATATACTATGTGCAAGGCACTGGGCTAAGCGCTTACATGATGAAAAAAATATAAAATGTGGCTCTAACGCTTGAGAAAAGATTAATTCTTTTCTTCCTTATTCTTAACATGTAAACTTTAAGAAAGCAGGGGCTATATTTTGTGTCTCTTCCTTATTGTACCTAGTGTACTGCCACGTTGATGAATTTTCAAAGATGTCAGTTAGAGAGGTAACATTTGCAGTGCTGAGGGGCACAGAATGACACTGTTGCCAATCCAAGTCCCTAGATGTTATGGTGATCTTGTCACATGAGAAGACTGTGGAATCTTAGTGACCAGTACAGAGTTGTGCTTGACAGCTCACTTCAGTCATAAAGTAAAAGATCATGGAAAAGAGGGGGAACTGACAAATATAAAAGTAACACATCTAGACACACAGAAATATTCTTACAAACACTCCTCTTTGTGGCAAAAATTTTAGATTTCAAAGATCAACTCTTGAGTTGCCAGAGCCACTAAAGACGGTAAAAATGTGGTCAGTCAGTCAGCATTTATTTAAGCACCTGCTATGTACCAAGTACTGTCTAAGGGCCAGGGACATAGAGGTGGGCAAAAAGAGAGCCCTGCCCTCCAGGAGATCACAGTCTAATGAGGGAGAAAACAGGAAAACAGCTTTGTACAAACAAGATAAAGGCAGGCTAGATTGAAGATAATCAAGGGAGGTGAAGGCTATTAGCCACTAATGGCTGCTCAAGCAAGGATTCCTGAAGAAGGTGAGATTTTAGGTTGGACTTGAAAGAAACCAAGGAGGATAGGAGGCAGAAGTAAGAAGGCAGAGAATTCTAGACATGGAGGATCACCAGTGAAAATGGAGAGTCTTGTGAAACAGCAACAAGGAGGCCAAAGTCACTGGAGTGAAGAGTGTGTAGGGGTGAGTAAGGTGTAAGAAGACTGGAAAGCGAGGAGACAGTAAGGTTACAAAGGGCCTTCAACACTAAACAAAGGTGATAGGGAGCCTTTTATAGAATAGGGGGAAGGCACAGTCACACTTGTATTTTAGGAAGATTAATTTGACAGATGAGTGTAGGATACCCTGCAGTGGGCAGAGACGTGAGGCAGGGAGACAAACCAGAAGGCTACACCAACAGTCTAGACATGATGTGAAGAATACCTCTACCAGGGTGGTGATAGTATAAGAGGAGAGAAGTGGGCATATATAAATGGTATTATGAAGGTAAAATTGACAGGACTTGGCAACAGAAGGTATATGGGGGTGGTGGTGACAGAGAATGAGGAGTTGAGAGCCTGAGTGAGGGGGAGGATGGTGGTACTTTTGACAGAAATGGGCATTTGGAAGAGGGAACAATTTTGGGGGAAAGAGAATAAGTTTACTTTTGGACCTATTGAATTTAAGATCTCTATGGGACATCTTATTTGACATGTCCAAATAGACAGTTGGAAGTGCAAGAGTAGAAGTCAGGAGAGAAGTTAGGGATGGATAAAAAGATTTGAGAATCACCAGCACAGAGATGATAATTAAATCCATGGTAACTGATGAGATCACCAAGTGAAATAGTAGATAGAGAGAGAAGAGAAGATGGTGTAGGATAGAGCCTATAAGATATGAATTGTTAGAGAGCATAACCTGGATGAAGATCCAGCAAAGAAGACTGGGAAGGAGTGATCAGACAGCTAAGAGAAGAACCAGTCCAAAGTGGTATCATGGAAACCTAGTGATTAGAGAGTATCAAGAAGAAGAGGTGATCTACAGTGCCAAAGGCTGCAGATAGGTGAAGAAGGATGGGGACTAAGGAAAGACCATTCGATCTGGAAATGAAGAAATTATAGAAAATATAGACTTCTTAAGTAGAGAAAGGAGGAGGTGCTACACAGATGCCCACAAGCCAAGAGAAGTGAAGAGATGGAACATTTCAGAATTATTACTACCATTAACATTACCTTCCAGAAGAAAGATAAGAGGACGTCTATGGCAACTATTATGCATCTCCTGGCTCTCTAATGTTGGAAAGAAACTTTACAGGATTCTGCTGTATTGGCTCCCAATATTACAATGTGATTTTATTCACAATGTAGTATAAGGGGCACACTATTTGCTATATACCATCCGCACAGTGTGGAAGACTGTAGAAAAAAATCAATAAAAATTATCAACTGTATTTATGGACTTCACAAATGAAGTCCATAACTGAAGTCAAGTGGACCTGTAGAGTCTAAGGCTGGGTGTCTAGACACAAGAGCAAGGCTGGCATAGGCTATTTTACAGACATCAACAAAAGCATATGAGTTTGAAGGTTTGGAGAGTTCTGATGGTCATCTATTTATGAAGCCTATATAGCAGTCACACACACAGGTAGGGATTATTTAATAGGATGATTTGTTCATTCCAAATTGTGGGGGGTGGGGTTAGAGGCGGGGTGAAGCAACACTTTTAAGGCAAACATTCTTAACTTTTTTATGTGTGATAGAAACCTATAGACTCCTTTTCAGAATAATGTTTTTAAATAATTAAAAGAAATACTAAATTTATTCTGAGGTTAGTGAAAATATAGATGTAATTTTTTCCCCATCCAACTTCATAGACTCTGGTGATCTTTGGACTGAGGTCAAGACGCCCTGATTTAAGGCTTTATAGATGCACATCCTTGAGCATAAGTGTTGACTGCTAGGAAATGAGAAAAGGTGACAGACTAGTCTGGAAACAATGGAAGGGATAATTTTTTTCTTTTAAAACAAAAACTGAGGACCAATCACACATTTAAACTACCTTTCAGATAGTTTCTCCTGTGAATTTAAGAAAAAAACTTCATGTTTATTCAGTGGAGAAGGGACTCAAAGCCATGAAATTTCAAAGCTGAAAAATACCTTAGCAACCAAAGGATTTAACACTGGAAGAGACCTTAAAGATCATTTCTCCCACCCCCTAATTTTACAAGTAAGGAAACAGAGAGGAAAAATAACTCACTTATTTTTACAAAAGTACTATATGTTCTAGAGCGAGAATTCAAATTCAGATTCTCTGAAACTAAATTCTATAATCTTCCTTTTATCATCTCGCATCTCATTATCATTACTACTGTTTCTCATGTAGTCAGTCCCATATTTTTCTTTTACAAATGAAAATTTGAACCTCATAGAGGTTAAATGAATGGTCTACAACTATGCAGTTAGACAGTGATGGAGAAGGGTCTATTCCAAATCTCAGTCCAGGTTTCTTTCTATTATATGGCAGACCGAAAATTCCATGCCCATCAGTCATATATTGGTCCTTCTGGAAACACTCCTATTTAAAAATCATAATTGTCTCCAGTTGCATTATTTCTTTTAATAAAAGATGTCAATATCCATAAAGAAGAAAGGCTCTTAAAATATTTACTTCTTTGCTTACTGGAGAACAGTAGACATGGAAGAGAGTTCAGTGTGTCAAATGGATTGACTTGGGCAAACAAGGCTTTCAAGGTATGATTAAAAAAAAAGAGAACCTTGTTGATACCTTATTTGAGGGTTCTCTGGTAGAACCATGTTCTTTCATATTCATTTGTTTCTCATTCAAGACACTGGCAGAGTGAAAGGGTGATGCTATTTCTATGGTTGAATTCTTTTAGTTGACCAATTAATTCTGCTAAAAGCAATATATTATCAACTAAATAGGAAAATCACTGAAAGGGCTGATTTGTAATGACTGGGAAAAAGAACAACTTCCCTTCATCAGTGAGGTGTTTAGCAGCATTGTGGATATTCTGCTACTCTGGTGATTTCAAAGTACACTGGTCAATATGCAAGTAGTTAGGACCCATAATGATGACCATAAAAGGTCTTGTATAAAATGAACAGATCAGATAACACAGTCTGAAATTTGAGTACTTTAAAAATATGAATAATGCTCTTTATAAAAGTGAAAGTCAAGCTTGGAATCTTCACTCCTGAAGCCAAGGACCCAAAAAGAATCTGAGCAAAGGAAGGGGCAAAAATATTACATGGGGGGACAAAAAAATGAACTGATTATAGAACCTTCTGAGGCTACCAGCTGAAAGCTCTGAAGTACATTTAAGAAAGGTCCAATAACAGGGTGACTAGTGGGCATGACTTCCTGGATACTCTACCCCAGGCTAAGCAGTCTAGGCTGAATGGTGGCATTTAGGAAGAACATACATGTCTAGATGGAGCATTGAAAGTTGAAGCAGCTGTAATTAGGTTTCTGTGATGTGCCAGAGAATAAATAGATCAATACCTGAACAATGACTGACTAGAATAGGAGTTCTTAACCTTTTTGCGTATTATAGACCCCTTTGATTATGGTGGTGAAATTTATAGACGCCCCCTTGTCAGAATAATGTTTTCACATAATTGAAGGAAATCTCAAATTTCACATAGAGGGTAGTGAAAATAAAAAGGTAATTTTTTTTTTCCATTTCAAATTCACAAACCCTCTGAAATCTAAGAACTCCTGTGGATAGAGTATGAATTTGCAATCAGGAAGTCTTGAATTCAAATTTGGCTTCAGATATCTACTAGCTATGTGAACTTGGTCAAGTCACTTAACTCAGTTTGCTTCAGTTTCCTTATCTGTCAGATGAGTCACCATGAAAACCCCACATGGGGTCACAAAGACTCAGACATGGCTGAACAACAACAGTGACAACAGGTATCCAAAGGCAAAGAGGGAGAGGGAAGGTTTTCCAGGCAAAGGGAGCAGCCAAAGCAAAGACACAGAGACAGGATGTCTTCTTGAGAACAGGGGCTGTAATGGCGTTGGTTGCCCTTGTATCCCTGGCACCAGGCACTCTGCCTAGCCTCCAGGCACTACCAAAGATGTGTTGAATTAAATCATGCATAACAGTTATTGACATTTGTATTCTATCCCACTACTAGACAACCAGCATGTGTTATCTAAATGTGGTATTTCCTTCAACACTTAGCACCATGTTCAGCAGGGTCTTGATAAATATTTGTTGAATTAACTGGATGGAGGGATGGAAAGTGGAGGCAAGATACGTTTACTCTGTTTTAAAGAGTTCCATGGAAGATGGAAGGAGAAGGATGACAGGGTGGCTAAAGAGGAAGCAGTATTAAGGGAAAGGATATTTTTGTTTGTTTTTTGATAAGGAAGTCCCAAGAGTATCTGTTACACAAAAGTGAAAGAGCCAGTTTGAAGGCAGAAGGGAAGGAATCAATAGTGTGAAGTTAAAGGTCTAAGAGTGCGGGGAGGTTGCTTTTAGTTATAGGATCATACCATCGCTGTGATTTTTTTAAAAAAATTTATTTATTTTTAGTATTTAACATTCACTTCCATAAGATTTTGGGTGCTAAATTTCCCCCCCTCCCTCCCTTCTCCCTTCCCAAGATGGCATGCAATCTGATATAGCCTATACATGTAAAATCATATAAAGCATATTTCTACATTAGTGTTGTTGTGAAAGAAGAACTGGAACAAAAAGGAAAATCCACGAGAAAGAAAATAAAAGAGAGAGAATATAGTCTGCTTTGATCTGCGTTCAGACTCCAGAGTTCTTTCTCTGGATGTGGATAGCATTTTCATCATGATAGCTCTGATATTTTCCAACTGCTTCTATCAAGTCTAGAGTATACAGCTGACTGGACAGTGTGACCATCTTTTGGAATTAGAAACATCAAGGTATCATAAATCATTTCTTCCAAGATTCTTGTAAGTCAGTCACCAGGAACGGTGCAAGTAAGTACTGGCAAAAAAAAATGTCTCTGCTCTCAAGGAACTGACAATTTAATGGGGAGATAACATGCAAACAACTAAGTACAAACTCGATACAGATAGGATAAAATGCAGATAATCTCAGGGGAAGGTGCTAGGATTAAAGAGGAGTAAGAGAAGATGGGACTTGGGCTGAAGCTTGAAGGATGCCCAGAAAGCCAGGAGGTGGAGATGAGGAGATACGAATTCCAGGCTTAAGGGATAGCTCGTATTAGATGGGAATGTTGAGAGTTGGGAGATGGGAGTGTTGTATTGGAGGAATAGCAAGGAGGCTGGTGTCCCTGGATCACAGAGTACATGGAAGGGAGGAAGCTGTAAGAGGACTGGAAAGTTAGGAGGGGGCCAGCCTAGGAAGAGTTTTCTAAGTCAAACAGGATTTTCTGTTTGACTCTGGAGGTGAGAGGGAACCACTGGAGTTTCCTGAATAGGGCTATAATATGGTCAGACCCATGCTTTAGGAACATCAATATGACAGCTGAGTAGACAATAGACTGGAGTGGGGAGACGTGAGATAGGGAGACAAATGAACAGGTCACTGCACATTGCAACAGTCCAGGCCTGAGGGGATGCCCACCTCAGGGGGAGAGCAGAGGAAGATGAGAGCTGTTATAAAGGTAAAATGACAAGACTTGGCAATGGAATGAATACGAGAGGGATGACAATTTGAGGGGCCAAAGATAAAACCAAAGCCTAGAGCCTAGATGATTGGAAGGATAGTGTTACCTTTAAGATTAAAAGGGAAGTTCAGAAGAGTGGAGGCCTTGGGGTGGAGGGAGATAATAAGTTCAGGAGTTTAATGTGTCTGTGGGAGATTTAATAGGCAGCTGGAGATGTGAGACTGGAGTTCAAGACAGAGGTTACGGCTGGACAGGCAGATCTAAGAGTCATCTGCACAGAGATGATAACTGAAACTAAGGGAGCTGATGGGATCACCAAGTGAAATAGTATAGGGGGAGAAGAGGAGCTAGGACAGATCCTCTGTGGACCCTCACTTCTAGTGAGCATAATGTGGATGAAGATCCAGCAAAGCAGACAGAGAATGAACAGTTAGGTAGGAAGAACCAAGGCGGGACTGTGTCACAAAAACCTAGGTCATGGCAAATGAGTAAGTTGAGGAATTTGACAGTCAGGGTATTTGAGGTAGTATCAACATATGTTCTGAAGTCCCTTAGGCCATATGACAGGAACTAGGAACAAAAGAAGGACTGTGTGCCAGGCACTGAACTCACGGAGGAAGGAGGGAGAGTGTCCGGGAGGTCTGTAGAAAATAGCTTTCAGAATTTTGATTGGATGATAAATACAGACTTGAATGAACACCGAAAGAGAAGAGGTTACTTAGTGATAGTGGGAGAGGATAGTGGGAGAGGCAGGGCCTGGGACTGGGAATGAGGAATATGGAGCATTCAACTGTCCCGCCATGTTCACCTCATTGACCAGTTCCTTACTGTCCATCAGATTTACTAGTTTCTCTTATTGTTTCTTCTGAGAAAAGGACTTGTCAGCAGGATAAAATTCACCAGATGGAATGTTTTCAGTGGATTCAGATTTGCAGAGGATGTCTGCGTAATTGAAGACTTCCATCACTACTATGTCTTTCTGCTACACCAATTTTGTCATCAGAATTAGGAAACCATATCTTCTGTATGTCCATCTGGTCTGTGATACATTCCCAGAAGGACACAAGTAGACCTTGAACTTAATTTGAATAGAAAATCCATCATCCATTACAGAAAAAAGACAGACAAATACTCAAGAAAATAAAGTCAATTTGCTATAAGATTTTAAAGACTGAATAACTCTTCTCAGACAGACCGCTTGACCATTCTTCATTTCACAATGGGATCATACCAAGGGGGTGACAGGAAGCATTATTCTGTTTTGCTAAACTTGTCCATGGTCTGTCATTACTCTAGGTAACTCCTGTCCGTCTCTCTTTATACAGCATACTCTATAACTACCAATAATTTGTCTAGATGTCTACTTTTCTATGATAAAATTCTCTTTTATATCATGCTTATGTGCCTATCTGTCTTATCCCCACTATTGGATGGTCACATTCTTGTTGGCAGGGACAGTTTTGTTTCTCATCTTTACACCCCTAGTGTCTTTCACACAGATATGCTTAATCAATAAGCAGCTGAATGCCCTCTCCCATAGATCAATTCCTCCTAGGGCCTTCATTTTGTGGAGAGGGCCCCATAGGTCTCATTCTTCTCCTGGACTTGCTCTTGGCTCATAGACTTCAAAACCATGCTTCCGCCACTTTACTCTGGAACTTCCTTCAGTGCTTAGGTCCCCTCTTGGTCTTCTTATTTTGGTTTAGTCATCTGGAGGGCCTACCACCCATTGGTGGGTTCCTCCTAAGGCCTCCATTTTGTATTTGGGCAGAAGCTAGCCTTCATTTCCCCTTTGGGAAATATAAACACACATGCACATACATGCACGCACACATATGAGATGAATATAAGACAGTTTTGGAAGGAAATCTACTAGTTGCTGGGGTGATCATGAAAGGTTTCATATAGAAGTTGGTGTTTGGTTTGAATCTTTAATTGGTATGCTAAGGGCAGAGATGAGGAGAGAGTGCATCCCAGATCTTTCATTAAATTTAATTGAATCGGCAAAAGGTAGTATAGAGAGGAAAGAACTCTGCTCACATAGTGGTGGGAAGCACTCCTTTCTGAGTGGTTGTAGGAGGAACAGGGTTTGTTAAGTGTTTACCATGTGCCAGACACTGTGCTGGGCACTAGGGATACGGATACAAAAAAATGCAGCAATCTGTACTTGTATTGTATTGAAGGAGTCAACAAGCACATAGACAGATCTGTACAGAATATAAAGAGAATAAAACTGATAAATATAGTGTAGTTAGGGTGGTAGGAAACTAGCCCTTGGGGATTAGGAAAAGCTACACGTAAAAAACGGTCCTTTAGCTAGTCTTGTAAAAAGACAGAGATGATTTCTTTCTAGAGGTTAGGAGGGAGGGAATTCCAGGAATGTGGTATGGCAAATGCAAAGGCATGGAGATGAGAGATGGAGTGCCATGTTTGAAGAAAAAAGAAAAAGCCAATTTTCCTGGACTGAGAGTGTGGGAGGGGAAATAATGTCTGATGAAATTGTAAAGACAGTTGGAGGCCAGATTTTTCAGGGGCTTTAGAAGCTAAGCAGCGGAGTCTATATTTTATTTGAGAGACAACAGGAAACCACTGGTATTTTAGGGATCACATGGTCAAATCTGAATTTAGGGAATATCACTTTTTCAGCAGTGTGTTTAGGATGGACTGGAGTCTCCAGTAAGACACTAGAGGCAGAAAAATTAGTTATGAGTTTATTGTAATAACCTAGGTGAGATGTGATGAGGGCCTGGACTAATGTAGTAGCTGCGTTAGTGGAAAGAAGTGACTTAATATTGAATTAACATGTTGTGAAGGTAGAAATAAGCAAGATCTGGTGAGTAACTGGATATGTGAGATGAGAGGGAATGACGAGTTGCAGGTAATTCTCTAGGTTATGAATCTGGGAGATTAGAAGAACTGGCCTCTTTGACAGAAATAGGAAGTTTGGAAGAGGAGTGGGTTGGAGGGGAAAGATAATGAGTTTTATTTTGGATGTGGTGCATTTGAGATTTCTCTAGGATATCCAGTTTGAAATGTCCAACAGGCAGACACTATCTTTACAGTCACACAATAAATGAACAGTTCAGAGAATACAAAATCCCACTGGGCTTCTTTTTATTGCCTATTTAAATAGAATTTAATCTGGTAGTGTAAGTCTATCTATCTCTCTATCTCTATCTATCCATCTGTCTCTCTATCCATCCATCCATCCATCTATCTATTTAGACAACCTTCTAACAAAGTGTCTCCAGTGAATAAGTATCACATACTCTTGTAGGAATGAATTTCTTCCTATCCCAAGCAATTCTATGATGTGAAATCTATGAGAAGGAGGTCTATGAATTGATACCTAAAAAGCAGATTTTGTTCTTTTTGTAAAAAGACAGAATTAAAACCTGCCTCCTTTCCCTTTACCTCAGATATACAAATATTTCAGAAATATATTCTTTTCCCTTTAAAATGCAAAATAAAAAAATAAAAAACAAACAAATAAATGAGTGAATTTGTTTTCATCCCATACAGTTGTATGATGTATGAGGAGACTCATTAACTGATGTCTACAAAAACAGTCTTTCTTTGAAAAGACATTGAATTCCAAACCTGTCCTCTATCTCTTCTTCCCTCCTCTCTTCCCCCACTTTTTCTCTCACCCCATCTGAGATATCTTTTTTACCCTCCAAAATGCAGAGATCTAATTAGCTAAATTCTTTTTAAAAAATGGTATTTGACTAGGTGAGTTATATTCCAAACTTCACAGAAAAGGACAGTCATTTTTCATGTAAATGAGAAAGCCAGCCATACCAACAAATAAGTAAACTTTCCCATATTAATGAACAATATTTGGACAAGTTAAAGAATGATTTTTATAAGAACGTTTAGCATTTGCATTTTCTCTCATTTTTATTTTTGGACTGATGCCTCCATTTATTAATCTAAGCAGTCCCTGAAACTGGTTACAGATGATACAGTCAAGCAGTTACATGAAGCATACTGGATGCAAACGACCTAAATAAGATACCTGAAACATATGGTCCTTTACAGAATATATTTCCAAAGTCAACACACTTTAAAATTAGTTTTCTAATATGTTTTGGTTCAGAAATCACTGGTCATTTCCAAACTGACTAGTCATTTCCCAACCATGTAACACTACTTAGAGGTGTACATTTTGCTTCCTGGATGATGATAAAAATGCACAAAAAAGTTGAGTATTGAAACTACAGTTAAGCAGGTTAAAAAATACTAACTTGTGAACAAAACCTTGAACTTGTAGGATAATAATCCTACCTCTGCTTGATGTCATTCAGAATATGGCCTTTTAATGTGGCTGAAGAGAAAGGAAGAAAGGAGCTATGAAAGGGTGTCATGGGTATGGTAAGCACTACAGGAGAGAAGGAAACGCTTCAAATAAGCCCTCCACAAATGGTTCACCACAGCTTTTTCTTCAGATTCTTATTTTGATGTTCACTCTTCATCTGGAGTCCAGTCATAATTGACTTTTGCTCAGAGCATCTAAAATGATTCTAACTCATGACACTGTGTTCAAAGGAAGATTCTGACTCCAGTTGAAAAAAGGATGACAAGAAGGCCTTGTTAAAAATCCTCATTTCCTCGTTAACAGAGTTCCACTGTACGCTTTTTTATGCTGCCCTCTAGGATCCATTTTCATTCATTTTCTCCTAAGGTTCCATATCTTTTATGACATACTACTTTCCATTCATGTTGCCTAGAATAGGAAAGAGCCTGGGGTTTCCTGGCTTTTGTGCTTTAAAGGTATGTTTTATTTCAAGCTGTCGGGAACAATTCAAAAGGAAGAGAAAATATATGAGTCCAGGGTAACCTGAAGAGCTTGACAGGAGATCTCCTTCAATTCTAAGGGGATAGAATGCTCCATCTTCACCTATAAAAAAACTTCAGAGATGACATATGTTCCCACAGTCCCATCCTCTTACAAACTTTAAGATGAACAGGTATATCCAAAAGCCACAGGTCATGAAAACTTCTTGTCATCTTTACATAGCCTTTTCTATTGGTCAGGATTATTCTAAAACAATGCTTGCTTCTAGTTATAGGTGGGCACATCAATCAGAAATCTGTGGCAAACTGATGTTCACACAGTATTATATTCAAGTCCTGGGAAAATCAAGAAGTTCATACACAAGATGCCACATCCAGAAGATGGAACAAAGCAAATCAAAGCAGGCAAAAGTTGGGAAACCATGAGATCAACTATAAAACTTCCAAAGAGACATGCTTCTATGGTGGGAATGGTCTCTGCACCCCTCAGTAGAAGGTTTTCAATGGTTGATATAAAAAATTTATCACCAGCTGGCTAACTTTCTGATGATAAGCCTTTTTGCAGTCAATTAGTTTGATCAATAAGAGCACAGCCTATCACTAGGGCAGTATCTGAAGCTTGTCATATTGGTAGGTAACCTGTTAGAACTTGAGCTGCTGTACTTTTAGGGTCCAAAGTCATCTCCATTCCTATTACTAATAATAAAATATCAGTGGCAGACACAAAGGAATGCAGGCAAAATGGTGGTACAAAATAAAGGGTGCAAGAAAAGACTGATGATGGAACTCTATAGCTTTAATGCTTCCTGTGAATGCAGAGGAGGCTGGTTCCCAAACACTTCTGGCTTGTACACAGACATAACTGAGAGTCATTTAATTCACACTAAAGTATACAAGACAGATAATTCCTTAAGCTAAGAAAGGTCACTGAATCTAAGGTTTAGACTTGGAAGGGACCTTAGGCATCAAGTTCAGCCCCTTCCCTTTGAGATGAAGTATCTTGTACAAGTGCACCTAGATTGTAAGTGGTAGAGCCTGGATATGAACCAAAATCTCCTAACTCCTAAACCAGTGATATATCAAATTAAGTCTCCAGGTGATGGCATTCCAGGCAGTGAGAGTATAACAGCAAATAAATTAATCAATAAGCATTTATTAAGCCTTTCTGTAGGCCAGACTCTGTATTAGGTTCCTGAACTGAAGATATAAACACAAAAATGAAACAGTCCCTATTCTGAAGTAACAGGAAAGTGGAACACTGAAGGCAATGAAAGGGTAGATATTTTGGAGAACTGTCCTTGATACTACTTAGGTTGGCTTATCTAGGAATGTATGCGTGTTTGTCCTTCATTGCTGAAGAAGACCATGCCACCAGAGAAATAATGACATGACTTGCACTTGACTTTGTTTTGAGTGAGGGAGGGCTGTGCAGGTCACCAGCCTCACTTCTTCAGAGCCATCTGAATCCAGTGACCTGATATTCTTCAGGATGACTGGAGATGACCCAGGATGAGGCAACTGGGATTAAGTGACTTGCCCAAGGTCACAAAGCTAGTGAGTGTCAAGGTGAGGTGAGATTTGAACTCAGGTCCTCCTGACTCCTGCACTGGTACTCTATCCACTGCACCACCTAGCTGCCCATCTATGAATGTACCCTGTAGTCAGTTAGCCTAAGCTATTCCTGCTTTAGACAGCTTTTTTCAGTTTTTCTACTTCTAAAATCTAGATTCTGAGCTCAATATCCATGATTAGGTCAGAGACTGTTTATATATATGCCATCTTTGTCAAAAACTGCAAAAAAGGACCTGAGCTAAAATTCTGGCTCTGCCACTTAATACCTGTGTGACTTTAAGCTAGTCATTTATCCTTTCAAGGCTTCAGGTTTCCCTTCTATAAAATGCATGGATTGGCTTAGGTGACTTGAAATGTCTTCAGGCTCTAACTCTATGACCTTATCTGTAGCATGGACATTTACATGGTTTTATTTTGAGATTGTTTTCCTTCAAAACAACAATTCTTAAAATTTTTTGTTTCTGGCAAAGTCTTTGGATCCCTCTCAGAAAAATGGTTTTATTGCATAAAATAAAAAAATTATGAATGCAATGGAAGCCAAAGGTTAGTGAAAATTATATATATATATACACAGACATACATATACACATAGGTGTATGTATGTATGTATGTATGTATGTATGTATGTATGTGTGTATGTATGTATATAGAGTTTTGTGTTTTCTCCCCATTGAAGTTTGTAGACCACCTAAAATTTATCCATGGTCCATGGACTATAGGCTAATAACCCCTGCTTCAAACCAAAGTTCTTTCTTGTACCCTGATATAGTCAATTCATCTGTCAGTCTTCATTTTTTAAAGTACAGTATAATCTCATCACCTTCATACTTAGTACATAATTTAAGATTAAAATGTATTGGATTTTCTTCCCAGAGGCCAAAACAAAGATTTTCTTGACAATGTCATAATTCTTCTTATGATAATACGTCTCTTTAATACAAGCAGTTTTAATATTATAATTCACCAAAAGAAGCATTCAGTAATAAACACAGGGCTATACAATCTTAAATGTCATAAAATGCAGCTAAAAACTCATATGACTAGAAGGATAGGGCTGTCTAGTCCTGAAATGGATCATTAAAAAATTGAAAGTAAGTGCTGAACAGGGAAATCCACAATAAAAATGGCCGTAGTAAAGGGAACCAAAAATTACCTTTTATAAAGAATGTCAACATTTCCTTTCCCGTGAATGCTTCAGCTAAAATACATTAATACGATCACTTTGATTTGCAGATTTTGCTTAGAGTATACAGTTTCCTTAATGCCTTGCCAAAGGGTCAGTAGCAAAGGAGCTCTACATAGAATTTGAAGATTTTCCTTAAGTTTTAAGTATGACTGTCTCCAGAAAATCTGACATAGATTTTAAGTGACTGGTCTGCAAACCAAAGTAGAATCCTTATAGGACTAGACAGATCATTCTGTGTTTTCAGAAAGCAAATCCAAAGCTTCACTAGCTTCTAGTGAGTGTTTGCAAGATGGGTAAACAGAGATACATGAATTATAGGACCCGTAATCATACAAAGTAATTGAGTATGAACCCTGAGACCAACAATTTAAGTTCCAAACTCCTCAGATTCCTATCCACACACTCTGCTCCTACAGAACGCACTGCTCTTGATACTGTATGCGGCTTTATTCCTAAAAAGAGATAGTTTTCTATAAATTTCACTACATCATATGGTTTGGTGAAAAATGACAGATCTATATGCATAAAACTAATTGTCTAATGCCCCTGGTAACATATGCTTTCTTAAAACAAACAATAACAATTGCAAACGCAGCTGATAAAGTCTTCTGCCTGAAGGCTTCTGGCGCCTTAACAGAAAATTGTAATCAAACCAGGCAACAAGCCGACAAAATCATCCAAGATCCTGGTTAATAAAATACCCACATACTATCCAATCCGATTCACAGACAATAATACCACTGAGTCGCAGGACGAGAAAGGGCCTCCAGCTATCATCTCATCCACTCCTTTAATTAAATGTATGACCGCCTTTAATCCATCCCTGAAAAAGTTGTTGGCTATCATCTTCTTTAAAATTGCCATAATTTTACTAGGTAAAGAGGCAATGAAAAAAATGGTTTAAGTTTTATCCTGAAGGATGCACTAGAAATATGGTGCTGCATTTTCAAAGTAAGCACCCGACAATTCACAGCCATTATCAGAGAAATCTTTTATACAGTGAATTCTTACAGTGATTCTTCTGAGCTCACTATAGGAAGCTCACTTTAAGAAAATCCAGAGGTAATTATGTACATTACAAAGGTATTCTTTACACAGTAACACTCATAAATGTAGAACCACTGGACATCAAAGGTCCACAGGTGATCTTCTATTTTAAAGGTAAAGAAAATGAGGCCCTACAAAGTAGAAGACTTGCTCATATTTACACTCAATTAGTAGAAGAATGGGATCGAGATATAGGCCTCCATTCCTCTATCCCACACTGCCTCATGATGCACAGTTGGAGCAAGGGCATAGTTATATTTTCAAGTTCTTACTTCACACAAGGGAAGTAACTTTAGTAATGAGAGAAGAGACTGCAGAAGGAAGGAACTGGAGAACTGATTCATATAGACTTCCCAGTCACTCTGAGGTATGGGGGTAAGTATGATCCATAGACTCAAAGAATTTTTAGAGTAGAACAGAAATAGTCTTACTCTTTTCCAACTTGTCCCAGTTTTATAGATGAGGAAGCTGAAGACTGGAGTTAAAAAAATTCTCCTAGGTCACAATCACTGACCAATTTGTTTTGATTTTAGGAAACTATTTCTGGAGAAGAAAGGAAAGTCTTCCTTTTGAAAGAAGAAAAGTCATACTTTTATGAAAACCCAAGGAACATGATATGTACTTCGGAATCAAACCAACTCATTTGCCAAGCTGCAAACTTTTCCAACTCATTTGGAAGAAGCGTTCTGTCACAGATATTCTTAGAAACTGATGAGCCCTTACAATCTTTTTCCTTGTTTCAGAAGAAAACTTATTTCGAGAAGTTATTGTAATGTTAATGTGAATTAAAGATCTTCCCTGCCCATTAAAGGCTTCAGGAGGAGCCCACGTGCAGAGGAACTTGTTTAAAGGGAAAGCTTGCTTATGGGGAAGTTTGCTAATTTGAAGGTTTTCACACCTTTTGCTAATTAGGCACTGAAGGTGCGGGTTGTGATACCTTCTGGCTCTCTACATACTCTGAGGTGATGTCATGCTTTGCGGCTCACTCTTTTTTTCAAGAGTGTTCCTGTGATTTGGCCAGACAAGAGGACATGCTGGATAGCTGTTAAGGAGCCCCTGTCTGTTAACTATGTATGAATGCAATGTCAGACAGTTGGATCTGTCTGTTGATCTGTGATATACCTATTGCTTAGGGTCAGACAGAAGCCCTGTCTGTTGGTCTTTATGTCTCTGCTTGTATTTCCTCCATTGGTGTATGTAATTAAAGAAGATTGTTAACCCCTTTTAAGTTGCTTTCTTTAGAAAAGCAGATCTAAGAACCTGTGCTAGCAGGTCATCCTAGATGTGTCAGGGTGCTTGCTGCTACAGACAGTTATTCTATAGAATGTAGCGGCTACTTTTTTTCCCCTTGTGACAAATATATGCAGTCAAACAAAACAAATTCCCACATCTGCCCTGTCCAAAAATGTGTGCCTCATTCTGCGTATTCAGTCCAATATTTCTCTGTCAGGTGGGTAACATTTTTCATCACTGTTCTGTTGGAATCCTGGTTGATCAATGGGTGGATCAGAGTTCTGAAATTTTTCTCAGTTGTTTATTTTTTAAAATGAGATGCATCTGAAGGATCAACATCAAGAACAGACCTCCAGAATGCGGCATGACGTATTTAGTACACTGATATATAACTACATTAATACCCACTTCTGACGGAACTGGGAAGGTTTGGGATAGTGGATACTATGCAGATTTCTCCATTATCATAGCAAAATTATCTAAACATTAGGCCTCCTTAGTAAGTGGGAGGAAGAGCTTTCTTCTCATTCTAGTAGGAGGACTAGGCTCCTAATTGAGGGATTTAAGAGTACTACCATGGAGAGCTCATATTCTAGAATGTACTCAACTTAAAAATACTGACTTATAGGGCAGCAATATGAAATTATCTTAGATAGTGTTATATCAGTTCATTCTCTTGTCTAACAGATATTCAAAGAGCTTCTAAGAGAGGTCTACCTCCAAGCAATAATTGGATATTCCTTAGATCCGAGTAATATCTGAGTATCACTTAGAACTCAGTGTATTTTAGTGGAGCTTTGCATTCTCTATTCTATAAAGGAGCCAAATATAATGAGATCTTATCAAATATAATACAACCTCAAGGCTGCCTTTCAGGAACTGTCCATACAATGACATGCAAGTATCCACCCAGAGGCTGATCCAACCTAGGATTTTTTTTAAAACGCAATAGGAGATACTCATAAATACTCAGGACAGAGAAATCCTTTATTTCCTTTTGGCTTTTATCCAGCCAACAATGTCCTGAGAGGGAGAATGGTGTTAATATACCTGAGCACTTCAGTGAGAAAGATGGAAAATCACTTATGGTGCTAAAATAAAAAGACTGCTTAGGGGAAAGAGAGTCTGGAAAAATCTGCTGTGGCTGCAAGGCTCAGGTTCTTTACCATGTTTTTGGCCAAAAAGAGGTTTCTATTTTTCCTTTCTATTTTTCATTATAGGAATAATAAAGAAAAATAATTTTAGGCTTATGTTTTCTAAGTTATAGCAATAATTCTATATAGATACTCAGATAAAATGCATTATATTTTACAGTTTGGTTTTGGTGCAAGAATATTTAAATACAAAGATTTGGAATCTTGCTGAAAAACAGTCTGCTTTAAATCCTATATATTTCATTAGATTTACAAATAGTATGTAACCTCTCTCTTCAAGTTCAAATGTAAAAAAACCCCAACACTTTCTGGGTCTCAGTTTCCTTATCTGTAAAAATCAAGAGGCTTGTATAGATCCATTTCTAACACTTTGTAATGTTTTATTTTGCTCTAATCTTTTATTAATAATGGCATCTAAATCTCTACCTTTTAACATTTTTTTATTTTTGTGTCACTGGTTCTGGAGCCAGAGGGCCTGAATTCTAATCCTATCTCAGATGAATATCAGCTATGTGACCTGGGGTAAATCAACTCTCTGGGCTTCAGACAACTTTCTAAAACTTATCTATTAAATAAGGCACGGGATGAAACTTGCCTTTATGGAGGGTTTTCCCACACTGCCCAAATCACAGAGCCTTGACAAACTGTTTTTAGGGCACAGGAGATGGAAACAAGCAGTATCACATTGTAAAAGAGTAGATGTGAAAACAAGTCTGTGGGTATTCTGGACATTAATCAAAACACCCAGGCAAGCCAAATTGTCCCAAAGTTTTTCACAGATGAAACTGACAGGAAGATAATCAATTGATGGAAAATGGCATTGATACATCAGCATTTCTCTAAAAATCTATATTCATCATCAGTGTCAGTGGAGTCACCATATTTGGACTCAGTATCTCAGACCCTGTTATGCTCTATGAGAAAGCAGAGATGGCATTGACAAAGCAAAATCTGGAAACTTGAATGGACTTGACCAACTGCACACAGAGTTTATTTGTATTATGACACAATTTTGAAAGTAGTGATGGATCATTTGAAAATAATAAAAGGGATAGAAACTGAACTTGTAATTTCATTGGTTTAGGAAATGTTGATCCTGGTCTGTTCTTTTTTTCAGATTTGTAGTTACTTGCTCCCTAGGGCACTGAGAGTTTAAGTGACTGGCTTATGGTCCCAAAGCCAGTATATGTTAGCATAGGACTTGAATCTAGTACTTCTTGACTTCTAGTCCACAACTTTATCTTTTATGCCACGGTGTCTCATATTTTCCTTACAAGATATCCAAGGGAGAGAATAACACCAAAAGAATGAGGGAAAAAAATCCAGGAAATACTGCTAGCCCCAAAGGACAACTGTGAGGGCATAAACAACTACTGACCCACATACCTATTTTCTCATGTTTATAAGTCCTTATGAGGAGACTGTACAGAACTAGCAAGTTACATCTGTGATAAAAATATAAAGGAACAGGTAGAAAAGATTTTTCTACAGCAGGTCAAATATGTAGTCCCTCAACTGACTACAAGTTTCAGCCCAGAGAATCAAGAGTTTCATGGTGCTTATTTTTTGCTGATTACAAAAGTATTCTTCTACTTGGAAGATCAAAATGTTTAAATGTTGCTGTTCAACAAAGAATTTCTTACTAAGGGCATTTAAGATTCCTTAATAAAAGAAACTATAGAAAAAAAATCTGTTCTACTCTGCAGAGATATGTTCTCCAAAGGTGTTCCCCACTGTTATGGAGGATATCCTGTTTTGGGTTCAATGGAAAAGACATTTCCTAGAGCTGGTCAGGTGCCCTGGATACACCTGTTTTTAGCCAACATTGTGTTGATTACATTCACCTCAACAATAGTAAAGGCTTCCTCCATGAGGTTCATGATTATTCGAAAGAGACTGGCTTCATAATCCACACAGAACAAACCAAATGGATGAGAAAGGCTTTTTGTGTGGATAGTATATCAGAACATATAGCTACGATTAACGTATATGTTAAGTATGATAAGAGCTCATGACTGAATCTAAATGAGAGAGAAGGCAGAATAAAATGAAATTATTCAGGGCTTTAAACAATTTAAAACATTTACTTTAATATCAAAATCCATCTTTTCAACACAAATAGTCTTCTGATGGCTATACATATTGAAACATGACAATCGCTAAAGACTCTTGCAGATTATTCAAATGACAATGGAGAGATGCATGGCGGTGTACATAAGCTACAGTATATTTTAAAATAATGACCTCGGCACAAGAAGTATTATGAAGTATACAGTTTAGGAAAGGTATGATTGGTAAATGAGGTAGGTGAGTCATGTAATGACAGGGTCGGGTAAGAGATCGACAACTCATATGCCAGATCAATATTAGGATAATGCTTTAAAAAGTGCAGAGGAAGCCTTTAAATGATTTATCAGTTAATTCCCATTTATTAAGTACCTGCTATGTTCCAGACAGTATACTAGATACTGGGGGTACCTAGGGTAGTTAGGCCTAGTCAAGATGATTCATCTTTGTGAGTTCAGATCTGGCCTCTGACGCGTACTAGCTTGTGACCCTGGGCAAGTCACTTAACCTTGTTTATCTCAGCCTCCTCAACTGCAAAATGACCTAGAGAAGAAAATGGCAAACTATCAAGTAAACACCAAATTAGGGATGACTGAAAAATGGTTGAACAACGAGGTATAAGAAAGCAAAATGAAAGTCATTAAGATGTTTATATTCGATTGGGGGAAACACCACACGCATATACAAGTAAACACAAGAAATACATAAATATATAAATCCAAGTAATTTTGCACTAGGGAGGCACTAGCAGCTGAGTGGGGAGGGATCAGGAAAGGGATCATGCAGGAGATGAGTCTTGAAGAAGTTAAGGGATATCAGAGGGGGAGCTGAGGAAGGACTGGCATCCAGGGACAGGAGACAACCTGTACCCACAGGCAAGGAGAGAGAAGACATATAAGAAAAAGCACTGAGGTCACACTGGCTGGAACAGAGAGTTACTGAAGAGCAGTGATGTGTCACAAACCTAGAAAAGTAGAGAGAAACCATATTCAGAAGGGCTTTAAATGTCAAAAATGCTTAAATTTGATTTGAGAAGCAACTGAAAGTCAATGGAAGTGTCTGAGCAGATGAATGACATGGTCAAACAGACCTCTGCTTTAGATCCAGGATGTTGAAGAGATCTGTAGGAAAACATGGATGAGAATTATTGAGGGCAAAAAGGTATCAATGGGTTGTGATCTGCATCGCTGGAGGAGATAACAGATTCGCTGAAGTATTGAAGCAATGCTTTCAACTCTGTCTGTTTATCTAGGAAACCCAGGAAGGAAGTGATACCAAGGGGCCCTGGTCCCACTACTGATTGCCAGGGGAGCTCTGACCTGCTCTGCTTCAGTCAGGTGCCCATTTAACCCTCCGTAGGCAGCCTGGTTGTCCTTCCCCACTCTGTTAACCCCTCCCCACCCTGACCAAGTACAGACAGCAGTCCAGTTCAGAACTAAGCTTAAGTAAATCTTAGCTTCCCTAGTAGCAGGATTAAAGAATTGTCACCACATCCAGCTTCACTTCAATATTTAAAAGGACTAATGCCTCTCCAGCATGAATTCAATGCAGGTATTGTTAAGTATACAGTACGCACCTGCATAACAAATTTATAACCATTCGGTTTAGATATACTCATTTGCCAACAGTTTGGTGCTCCTGCTCAACTATTTTCTTCTTAAAATATATTAATAAAACAGATTTCATTAGATTTACAAAAAACACAATGCACCTTCCAACTTCAAATAAAAAACCAAACAAACGCCAGATGTTATTTTTTTTTCCTATTCCACTATGGATCAGTGTTAAAGAAGGCAAAATATTTCTAAGCACTTCCAGAATTCCACTACCCTACACTTGACCCATGTTAAGTATTCTCATTAAAACTGCTTCAGATGAATACAAAAACTCTGTTTAATCCTAACCCTGGGGAAATGAAACATAGCAGCCACACGATGAAAAGCCGCTGCTACCTAGTTATTGGAATGCACCGCATGGTCTTAGCATAGGCCGTAAGAGAGATCTATTTTAATACTTCAAATCAGGGCACATTCAAAACACAACATACAGCAAAATAAATGTCATAAACCTGATGGGACAGAAAAAAATAAACAGAAACATGCATTTTTCTAAGTATTGAATTTACGATGGGGCCACATGGAGTTCATGTCGATATTTCTCAAAATATTAGCTTTTTCTCTTGGTTACATGGCCAATTACATTAATTAATCTGTAGGAGATCATTTGACAATGTAATCTAAGGGCATATTTTTGGGCTAATTTAATGGCAGAGTTTTTGCTAATGTCAGCTATCACTGTGTGACTTGAAAATGCACTTTAGAAAATATGTCATCTTCTGACTAGTCTTTTTTGGAAATCTCAGAATCCCCCCTTTTTCTTAAAGGCCTGGTTTCAATTAGCATATCCTTGACAAGGTACAACAATATTGTGGGCCTTACTTCTTATTTATTTTACCCTTCATTGTTGGCACTCCCCTAAGCTTGAAAACATATTTTTCTCTGTCTGCTTTTACATTTGGCAAACATCAATCTTTCCTGAGCTTAAATGTCACTGTAGCTGACAGGGCTCCTTTTGTTCAACAACCTCAGCTTATAAAATACCTTATTATGCCAAAATTTATTTCTTTATTTCCCAGGACGATCAATTGGTATCAGCTCTCCTTGACAAACTAAGATTGCTAACAAGTAGTAGGTGGCTTGAAAAAAAATGTCTGGAATGAAATTGATTTAATAAAATAACTCATTTATTTAAAAGAGTTGCCACATTTCGCCCTTATCAGATCATGACAACTTTAGAGAAGGTAGTTAGATGGTCAGCTACATGGGCTAAAACTGTGACCGAAAAAACACTACTTCCCCAGAGGCAGTTGGCTCTTCAGTTTAACATACTAACATATCTTCTGAGAATTCATGTCAACCTCAGACGGTCGAGGGCTTAAAAAAATATTCTGTTGGCAAATTCAATTTAGGCGACTTATTTTCTGAGTTAGAACAGCTTCATTGTCTTTTTTTTTTAAACTCTGACTTCAGGAATATACGATTCGTCCCTATATCTACCGACTCTGGATAACAAAGCTGATAGGGTAAAACTCTGACAGGGTATAGCTAAAAATCTCATTCTCAAATGAACCATTAATTTTAAATGTGTCTGGGTAATTTTCACAATCTAATTCAGTTCTGAGATCTTTATGTAATGTTCACTGCCCTTAATAAAGCTAGCTAGCTACTGTTTTCTACAGCTGAAGTATTTTGTTGCATAAAGAAAAGACACAATGGGGCCTGTAACATGGTTGAATTGTACAATGGTAGAAGTGCACAACATTAATTTCTCCTATTAAAATTTTTACCACATATATGTGTGTGTGTGTGTGTGTGTGTGTGTGTGTGTGTGTGTATAGTTGGATTCATTAGAAACTATCCATGTCATTTGTGAACTTAATTATTTTAATGCTTTTTTTCAAGGATCAAAATATAGTTAAAAACAGGAAGGCAGTAGGGAGCAGTGGACCTGGAATCAGGAGAAACCTACGTGTGGATCCTGCCTTTCACACTTGTTAGCGTCACTCTGATCTCTATACCTCAGTTTCCTCATCTGAGAAGTAAGAACAGTATCTGTAGCACCTAACCTCACAAGGCTGCTGTCAGGATCAAAGGAGATCATGTACACAAATTCCTAGATAAATGTCAGTTATCTGGATTACTAGAAAATGATATGACCTTTCTGGAACATTTGTAAGGTCTCTTTAGGATGACTTTCTTTTTTTAACTGTGGTCAGACAGGTACAAATGGGCTGCAGTTTATGCAAGAAACAAGTATTTCTTTCAATAAAGCGGAATTTTTAAATGGAAACGGGAGAGAAATTCACAAGATCATAGATGTGGCATTTGTAATTATTTTTAAGGTCAAGGAGACTAAGGCCCAGAGAAATGGAGTACTCCGAATGGCAGGAAGTGAAACGGTCCTTTGGCAGCTATGTGGAGGAGTGGATAGAGTGCCGGGGCTAGTGCTAGGGCTAAGTTCAGATTGGACTTCAGACACTTACTAGCTGTGTGATCTGGGCAAGTCACTTTGTCCTGTTTGCCGCAGTTTCCTCATCTGTCAAACAAGCTAGAGAAGGAAATGGGGTTTTCTTGGCAAAGATACTGGAGTGGTTTGCCATTTTCTTCTCTAGGAAGGAAAACAGGGTTTTAAGCAACTTGCCTGAAGTCACAGAGCTAGGAAGTGTCAGAGGTGGGATTAGAACTTGGGTCTTCCTGACTTGAGGCCCTATGCTGTATTCAGTAAGCCATCTAGTTGCCTCTTCCTATTTTGATCTGATCTCAAACACTTTAGCCTTAAAACCATCTCACTCAGAGGCAGTGTGGTAAATTGGAGTCAGGAAAGAAGTAGGTTTGAATTCAGCCCGAGAGATATGCATCTACCAGCAAGTCCTAACTTCTCTGGCCTCACTATCTTCATCTGTACAGTGGGAATAACAGTACTTGTAGTACCTGCCTTCTAGGATTGTTGGGAGAATAAAATGGGGCAACATATGAAAATGCGATATATATATACATATATACACATATATGTATATATATGTGTGTGTGTGAATGCGGGTATATTTGTCAGCTATTATGAAGAAGTATTGGCATATGGTTACATTTTTAATCTTGTCCATCAATTCTTTATCTTCAACATCACCCTCATTAACATACATTTACTTTCTACTTTGCTTTAGGCCTTTGAAGGAATATAATATGGTTTTCGTCCTCAAAAAAATTCACTTTGCTTCTCAAATTAAATTGGAAGCTCTCTGTGGGAAAAGACCATATGCTCTATGGCATCTGGTGAAGTATTAGGAACAGAGAAGGTGTTTGATGAGCTATTAATGAGGGAAACAAAAGTTTTATAAGAAGAATATTTGATGTCACAATAGCTGGCATTTACTGAGTGCTTAAAGGGTGTAAAGCATTTAAATGTTATTTTATTTGATCCTCATAATAATCCTGGCACTTTAGCAAAACAAGTTTTATCATCCTTATTTACAGATGAGGAAATTGAGACTGAGAGAGTTTCAGTAAATTTCTGATGTCATAGAGTTAGTCAGTGCAAAGGGTAGGACTTGAACTTGTCTCACCAGATCTCAAGTCCAGCACTGTCTTCACTCCACCACACTGTCTTTATATTTTAATTAATCTGTCTTCTGATCCCTACAAAAATGTGCTAACAGCTAATTTTGGTAGCAAATCACATGGATAATCTGTTCTGAATTCCTGCTTATATCATATGCAATATTAGCACACACCATGATGGAGATCTTTGAGAACAAATTCTTAATTAAATTTTAATAGCTTTTGTTGAAATTTGACATACGCTGAGATTTTTCAGAGAGGTGGGCTCAAACTGACTGAGATCTCCGGTTCTTAGAAGCATTGATATAATGTTGATCACATGGATTCCCAAATGTGATCCATCTTGATCAGAATCACTTAATGTGGTTCCAAGTTCATAACTATGATGTCATTAATTAAGGTGAAGGGTGGGGGTGAATTAAGATGTGGTTAGAAGGGCCATTTGGCAGTAAAGGTAAGCTCCTGTCTTTAGGCTGATTCCTTTTGTGAAGAAGATTTTGTAAGAGAAAGCCTACTTTTCTCCTTCCCTTCTTTGTGCAAGGCCCTATATTACCTGCTGACCAAATATAGATGAAAAAATATAGGCAAAAATGGAAGAGTCTCTACCCTCAAGGTACATTTTAGTGGAGGTAGGGGTGGTGATGATGGCAGATATACAACATCCTCATGGATAAGGTTAAGAGTGTTAGGGCAAAGGAAAAAAGAGAAAAAATTAAGGGAAAGTGCCTTTATTCAAAACACTGAACAAAGTATATAGGGTCAAGGGTGGATCCCTGGAGCAGCCTACTAGGGACTTCCTCTTTAGGTGATATGGTTTCTTTAGTGACTACATTTTGGGTCTAGATATTCCCTCCCTATTGCTTTCCTGATCCTACTCTACACTCCTCTCTCCAATATATCTCCCACAGATTGTTCCTGAAGTTGTATATTTTGACCTAACTCCTAGAATCTACCTCATGGATTTCTGGCTTTGAATGGGCCTTGAACCATGGACATTGCTTACTTTGTCATCAGCTAAACAAGAACACTGGAGGTCCATATTCCTGCTCCCATTCTCAATGGGACAAAGGGCCATAATCAGGGCCAAGAAAACACTAAAACCTTTACTTCTCATAATCAGTTTAATAAGTCATAAGTCATCATTATGGCTAGAATTGATCCTTTGGCCTTTTGAGACTGGTGTTGGGACAGAACAATGAGAAGTGAGGGCGGAAATTGGAACAGAGGTTCCTGTTCTTCTTACCTAGAACCTTAAATAACCATCTCTCTGCTCCCAGTGAGTTTTAAAGTATTTAAGATGTCAATTGTCCAAGAATAAAGCAAATAACAATGATATAATGGAAGAGATTCTGGTTTTCTGCCTTAATAACTTGTGGTAGCTTTTGCTTTCTTAACTGTAAAATGAGAGAGTTGGACTCTGAGGTTCCCTTCAGCTCTGACATTCTGATTCATGGCTAAAATGTGAACCACCCATCACTGAAATAATCACTTTATTTGATCACACAAAGATAACTGAAGCTTTAATTCACTCATATATATGATCAGAATGGATCCATGCTAACCAAATTGCCGGTTAAATGTAGACATTAAATTAATAAAATTCAGGATCCAGAGCAACTTTAATTTCATTATAAATAAATATTTGGAATATTTCCATCTATCAATAATGCCATCTGTCCTATCCAATACAAATGGACTACAACCCATATGGCTGATTTTCCCCCTATTGATTACTCTGATGAATGAGCTAACAGAACCACTCATAAAACCATCATAATTCTATGACACTGTCACTAAAAAGAACTGAAGAAAAGAAAAACACAAGATGATACTTCATTTGAAAGCTGTCAATTCAAATCAGTGAGAGTTTTGATAGCCTAAGTTACAGTTCTCAAAGTGCCAAAGTTCTGAATTTTATTGTCCCAATCCTAAATTCTCCTAATACCTCAAAGCAGAAAGGCCCTGAGGTGGTGGCAGGGAAGCATATTAGGAAGAATATAAAAAACTCATATTATATCTCATTGGTAATTTATACAACAAATGCATTTCTCTAAATCTATTTTTTTCTTTTAAATATACATAATTAGTTTACAAATTTCATTTAGCTTAAGAGAAAGACATCAATTGCAGAACAGTAGTTTGAAGGCTGGCCTTGGGCGTCTGCAAGAATTGAGCTCAGGTTTTATATTTGATACGCATATTAATTGTGTGACCATAAGCAAGTCACTTAATCTCTGTGTTTCAGGTCTAGGCCTCTGCACAACCATAAATTACTCATGAATTGCTGATCTGTTTCAGTGTAAAGCGTTTCCATACTAGGAATGCCCAACATTGATAAAAATCACAGACTGGGACCTCTACCTATCATGTATTAATTAGTTCAACAAATGCATTTCTCCAAATGTTTTTAGAAACAGATTATTATTTTGAAATTCCATTTAGCTTTATAGAATAACAGGGTATTGGACAGACACTTAGAGTCAGGAAAACCTGGATGCAAATCACACCCCTGACCCTTATTAGCCAAGTAACCATGGGCAAGGCAAGTCACTTAACCCCTCTGAGCCTCAGGCTACTCTCAAAATATATGTACGATATTATAGACAAGTTGTGATCAGTCTCAGAGGAGGCAATTCCCTTATCCATCCTTCCTTCCACACAGACAAAATAACAGGTCCTTGACTTAGCTTTATATGAGGCTCCAAATGAAAACAGAGAGAAGTAGCATGACATTGTGGATAAAATATTGTGAGGAGACCTGGCTGGGTCTGAATCCTGCTTCAGACACTAGCTGGATGACCACTGGCGAGTCATTTAACCCTTCAGAAGTCTGTTTTTCAATGGGGGGAAAATAATATTTGTACTAGCTACTCCAAGGGGATATGAAGGGAGTGTTTTAAAAACTTTAAAGTGCTGTTAAAATGTGAGTTATCATAAGCAAGGTCTGGCATATTTAAAGAAGTTGTCCACCGGGTTTCTCTTTGCTGAGTTTTCCATTCAATCCATAATCGATAAGTAATTATTCAGAATTTCATATACGCCATCCAGGCACTGCACTAATGTGCTAGGGACATAAATACAGTCTCAAATAATAGCCAAAGAATGTGGTAGAAAGATTCCACAATGAAATATTGTTCATTGTAACTAAGTCAATAGTAGCAGTGGCTTGGTATTGCAATTTATTCTATTTCTATGTGTGATTATAAACTTCATGAGTTTTAGGGTCTTGGGCTTAATTTTGTAGTTCTAGCATCTAGCATCAGGTCTTGCACTTAGTAGGAATTTAGTTCTTGTTGGATTCATGCATAATGTATAAATCTACTAATTATGAAACAACCATAATAACCATGAAAAATCACTAGTAATTTACAGGAAAAGAAATACTATTAACCAGAAGGCTCTATATTTCTACTTTGATTTGGTATTTCTGTATTCGTTCAAGTTGTCAGGTGGGCATTAGTGGCTTTGGTTCACACACCTAGAAATTACTTATATGTTTTAAATTCTGTAATGCTGATCAGGATTCATTTTGCCCAACTGAATTTCTGAATGGTACACCAGGATCTGCTTCTCTGAGAAATATTTTCTCTACTGGGACTTTGGCCTGTGGAGTATATAACTGCAGAAAAGTGATGAGACCACATAAGAGGCATTATATGTCTTTTATCATGTAAATACGTGAAAAGAATTTGGCTGACTTTGAAAGTGAGATGCCACTTTTCCTGTGGGCAGACCAGTCACTTAATCTTTCTGTGCCTCAGTTTCCTTATCTGTAAAATGAGTAAAGTGATAGTACCTACTCCCAGGGTTGTTGTGAAGATCAAATAAGTTAACATATATAAAGAAAAGAAAGAAACAAGCATTTATTAAGCACTTCCTATGTGCCAGACACTGAGCTAAGCTCCTGCAAATATCTCATTTGAGCCTCACAATAACTCTGAGAAGTAGGGGCTATTATTTTTCCCATTTCCCATTTGAGGAAATTGAAGTGGAAAGAATGACTTGCTCAGGGTCATACAGCTCAAAAGTGCCTGAGGTTGGATTTGAATTCATTTTGTCCTAATTCCTAACCCAGTGTCCTAGCCATTGCACCACTTAGCTGCTTAGTGGTAGCTGGAAAGGGATATTTTGTTTAGGAGATGGTGATATATAAGGGAATGGTGATTTATAAGGAGATGTAACTTTTCAAGGAACAAGTACAAGACTAGTCTGATCGTAATTCTAGAACTAGTTTGAGGATAGTGTGGCAAATGGAAAGGAGATGGGACAGCCAGGAGGTGAAGATTTGGATGTAATGGGCAACCAAGACAAGTACTAGTCAGGACAATGGGGCCCCTGAGTGGGTGTGTGGGCGTGGGGTGAAAGGATTAATTCTTCTCGGTGACTTCTGGGCAGGGCTAGGATTGGAGTCAGAAAGAAGACTTAGGGTTGCCATAGAGTAACCTCTGGGAGCTTGTGAACGTGAGCTTTAGAATGTGAACTCCTTGAGCACCGGGTCCACATTTCTGCCTTTCTTTGTATCCTCAGCATTTAGCACAGTTCCTGGCACTTAATGAGGGTTTAATAAATGCTCATAGAATGACTTATCTGAAAACTTGGGATACTTCTACTGGTACAACTTACCTCATAGGACTGTTGCAAGGAAAACTCTTTAAGGCATCATAAACATGTGAGCTACTATTATAGAGAAAATGGAATATCAAGAAGTTTTATATATATATATATATATATATATATATATATATATATATATATATATATATATATATATATATATATATATATATATAATCACCCTCCCAGAGGAAAAAATAATTCATCTTCAATATCAGGTCATTAGGATCAGATTTTCTGTAAACATCAGAGTCACACATAGTTCACTGAAGCTTAAACTCAAAATTTCTTTTTCTTATAAACAGAAGCTGAGTGGTTCTACAGAAATGCTACCAATACTGGAAGCTGTGGGGGCAAGGGTATTTCAGGCATACAATTTAAATCTAATGCCATGTTCTAATTTGAGAGACATTCTCAGTTGAACGGGCTTAGCAAAAGAAGCAAATGGAGAGGTTAGGACTGCTGGAGGGAGGGCTTTGCAAGTTCTCTGCTGCCAGTAAGTCAAGAGATAGAAAGATCTGTTTATGCTAAGCTGGATGTATATAAAGTAAGGTTCTTCCAAACCATGATGCCTGAAAGCACGTCTCTGGTGCTTTGGCTCAGTCAAAGAAAGCACTCAATGAAAACTATGGAAGCATATGTTATTGGGACATATTTCTACTTTTTGAACTAACAATTATTGCTGATGCTCTTTGCTTTCTTTTTTTATTACCATGATTCTCGTTCTTGGTGCTATTTCCTCTTGCACAACATGCTGTCATGCGGTGAATCCAAGCGCTGAAGTTCAGCTATAGTCTTCCCTCTAAGACTGCCAGGGAGGAAGAGCGCTGTAAATGCAATATGTTCAATCTTGGCTGGATGGGAGGATCTTATGTTTTAGTCTAGCTGGTCCTATCAACAACTGAAAGCCTGTCAGTGAGACTGTATGCACAGCTTCCACTCTAAGAAGAAGAGTCATAGGGAAAAACAGGTTAAGAAATGGAAATGAATGAGCAAAATGAAAACCTGGGAGGCTCTCAGTCAAGCCTACAGAATACTTCAGTATTTGGAAGGACTGTTGATTTCAGTGGGGAGGGAACTAATGCTCATAAAAACCTAACCATGTCTTATTAGATGGCTTTAACGAGCAACTGCTACCTGGTGGCCCACCTTGCAGTGAATACCTTCTTCAAACTTAGTTTATAGGATCACAGGTCTACTGCTGGAAGGATCTCAGAGGCAGGAGAGTCCACCCTCTTCATTTTAGATATGAAGAAACTGAGGTGCCTCCATTTTGACACTCTACTTCATTAGCTACTGTTCCAGTTTTCCTTCTACCTGTCTTGATGGCTCCTTTTTATCCAGTTTTGTTGATCAGTTGCTCTGATCCCCTAAAGCTGGATGTTCTCAAGGACTTTTTTTTATCATATCTCTTTATATTCTCTCCTTTGGTGATCTTATCTACTTCTAGAACTTCAACTATTACCTGAAGCAGTTGACTCCCAAATCCATATATCTAGGCACAGCCTCTCTGCAAGTCCCTCCTCTTCAACTACCTGCTGGACATCCTGAATTCAACATATCCAAAACTGAACTCATAATCTTCTGCATTACATTTGTCCTCATGACAGCTTCCCATTTCAGTTGATGATACCACCATCCTTGACCAAGCAGAGCCAGAAAAATATCTTGGATTTTTCCCTTGTTTTCATCTGAATCCCCAATTTTCAATGAGTTGCCTATCTTGTTGATTTTTACTTTGGCATGTCTCTTCATTCACACTATCATAACCTAGAACAGACTCTCCTTACTTCTTGCTTAATCTCCCGTATTATCCCATAAACTGCCAATAATCTCTCCCTCTTTACTCCATTCTTTACATAATTGCAAAGATAATCTTCCTAAAGCATAGCTATGAAATCATTTTTCTGCTCAAAAACATTCAGTGACTCTCCATGGCTTCCTGAATAAGCAAAAGTGCTTTAGCCTGACACTGACAGCCTGATGTGACTCCAAGCTACCTTTCCAGCCATGTTTTATGCCGATCCCCTTTTGGACCCTTTAAGTCCTAGCAAAACTGGACTAGTTGTTCTAAATTCTTGTGCAGTACTATTCCACCCTCTGGAAGGATGGTGACATCTTTAACAGAAATAAAAAAAATTAAGAAAAGGGGTAGGTTTGAGAAGAAAGATAATGAATTGTTCTTGTGCCTGTTAAATTTGAGATGCTTATGGTACATCCAGTTGGTAACGTCCAATAGATAAATGGTAATGTAACTAAGAAGAAGGGCTAGAGTTGGATCTAGGAGTCATCTGCATAGAGAGGACAAGTGAACCATGGGAATGAAAGAGTTCACAAAAAAAGAGAGTGAGAGAGAGAAGAGAAAGGGCAGAACTTTGTGGTGGCTTACTCTTAGTTGAAGGGTAGGTCATGAATGATCCAGCAAAGGAAAATAAGAAGTGGCAGTACAAGTAGAAGGAAATAAGAAAAAGGAACATGGAGGCTAAAGTTCAACCTAAAAGAAATTCCCAGTAGGCAGAGAAGAAGACCACTGCACTGGCTCTGGAATAAGACTACCTGGGCTCAATTACAATTAGAGCCTTGGGGAAGTCCCTTAACCTACCCAGTCCTCAGTTTCACCCTCTGAAAAATAAGGGGTTGAACTAAGTGGTGTTGGAGAACTTTTCCAGCTTTCTATCTATGATCTATTTACATTATTCATGACAACTTATCGTTCATCAAAATCTGAATGACTTCAGCAGCCCATTCCATTATGAATAGTTCTAAATGTCTTTTAGTTTTGTGCTGTCATACCTACATCTGCTCTTTTCCAATTTTAATAATTTTTTCCATTTCTACTTCTGAGGCCAAGCAAAATGAATCTAATTATCATTCTAAGGGCCCCTTCAAATTCTTCAAGATTACCATCATGTCCCCAATCATTTTTCTCTTCTCTATGGTGAACAATCTCAGAATATTCAATTAACTCTCATATGGCATGTCTTTAGAGACTTTAACCACTCCAGTTGCCCTTCTCTGAAAACTTCGGCTCGTCAAAGTTTTCTAAGTTGTTCTAATTTTAACTGCATTGATTTCTTTCTGTAGAAACTTGTCCATTTTATATAATAGAAACCATCCATTTTATTTATTGTCCATTTAATTTTCTGTGACTTCCCTTATTTGGTCATGAATTCTTATCTCCCTTATCCAATGTAAAAGACATATCTTTCTTTGTTCTGAATTGTTTATCAAATAACCTTTTATATCTCTATATATGTGTCCATTTTGGAGCATTTTGTGGCATACTGTGTGAGATATTGGTCCAAAGTAATTTTTGCCAGATTTCTTTGCAGTTCTCCCAGTAGTTTTTGTCAAATAATCTTCACTCCAGTAATTGGAGTCTTTGGGCTTATTGAACGCAAGGCTACTATGTTTGTTTCCCTCTGGAGGTGGTGTACCTAATCTATTACGTGGATCAACTTCTCTGTATTTTGAAGCAGTACAAAACAGTATTGATGATTATTGTTATAAGTTATAGTTTGGGTTCTGGTATCTCTAAACTTCCTCTTTCACTTTTTTCCCATTGTCTCCCTAGAGATTCTCAACCTTTTGTTCCTCCAGTTGAATGCTGTTATTTTTTTTCCTCTAGGTCTATAAAATAATCTTTTGGTAACTATATTTATGATTTACATAGCACTGAACAAGTAAATTAATTAGGCAATATAATCATCTTTTATAGACTAATCATTAAGAATTGATATCCTTCCAATTATTTAGGACAGTCTTTTATTTCTATAAGGAAGGTTTGTAGTTGTATTCCTCTGGTTCTTGTGTATATCTTGGTAGGTGAACTATCAAATATTTTACACGTTCTATTCCAGTCATTTTTTCAGTTGTATCCAACTCTCTGTGACCCCCTTTGGGGTTTTCCTGGCAAAGATACTGAAATAATTTGTCATTTCCTTCAGCTCATTTTACAGTTGAGGAAACTGAGGCAAACAGGGCAAAGTGACTTGCCCAGGGTCACACAAACTAATAAATGTTTGAGGCCAGATTTTAACTCAAGGTGACTCTTCCTGACTCAAGGCCCAGCCCTCTACCCACTGTACCACCTAGCTGCCGTACATTCTGTAGCTACCTAGACTAGGATTTCCTCATAGATTTCCCACTGGGTTTGGTTGATATACCGAAAAATCTGATTGCCGTGGAATTATTTTCTTCTTTTGGTTTGGGTCCTTGGGTGATTCTAGGTTCATAATATTTCTTTGTTATAGCCTACACTTTCTTCTGTTTTACTTGTATCTCCAGCCTTAGTGAATGAATAGAGGCTTTGCTTCAAAGCCAAGCTGATCTTTTGGGAAAAGTGGTTGGGCCTTGTTTGAATCTGCTGCATCTGCCTGCAGAATGCTGGCAGGCTTCAGGACTCCTCGGATCCCAAGGAGTTAAAGTGCTGCATGCACTTCAGGACCACAGGAGATCATGTCTGGATGTTTCTCTCCTAGTCTGGCTGCATTTGGCTCCCAACTTCCTGTTGTCATCACTTAGTGAAGTGTGATCCCAGCTATACTAGGTCTTCCTTGTATAGGCCCTCTTATCTTGTTGCGTCCTGGTACAGAAAGCTGTGGACTTTATGTATTCCTGTAGTAATTCTGACCTATTTTGGGAAGGTTATACCTTATTTTATCTTTAACCAGGCTGGCTTTTCGGGCTGGGGCTCTTTCCTACTGCATATGGGTTTTTGGTTGACTTTCTGGCCATTTCTGAGCTAGATGAGAACAATTATTGTAAGGTTTTTTTTTCAGATTTATTTTTTAAACATTTTTATTGATGTCTTTTATATTTTCTACATTTCTACATTTTCCCTCCCAGAGCTCTATCGCCTTTAAGAAATATTTTTTTTAAAAGAAAAGAAAGAAAGGAAAAGAAAAATATCAGCAAAACTGATCAATACATAGAAAGGAAAAGAAAAAAATCAGCAAAACTGATCAATACATAGAAAGGAAAAGAAAAAAATCAGCAAAACTGATCAACACATAGAAAAAAATCTGTTTCATGCAACATTGCACGTCTGTGGACATGTACCGCTCTCCCTCCCACCACTACCAAGCTTTCCTTCTCCTCTCTCTACCTACGGCAAAGGAGTGGTGGGAGGTATATTCTCACATATCTTCTTTAGGACCAAATTTATTCTTTGTAAATTGGAAACATTCTATTTTTATTATATTGGAGTTTTTTCCATTTAAATTAACATCGTCATTGTGTATACTATTTTCTTGGCTCTACTTACTTCATTTTGCATCAGTTCACATGGCTTTCCATGCTTCTCTGTATTAACCCTATTTGTCATTTCTTATAGTACAGTAATACTCTGTTCTGAATGCCACAATTTGTTGGGTCATTCCTCTATCAATGGGTGTCTGTTTTATTCCCCGTCCTTGGTTACCACAAAGGTGCTGCTATAAATATTCTGGTGCATTTGGAGTCTTTTTTTTTGTCAATGACTAATTTGGGGTATATGCCTAGAGGTGGAATCTCTGGGAAATAGGATGAACATTTTAGACACTATTTCAACAGTTCCAAATTGCTTATTGAAATTATTGCATTAATTACAGTTTCAGTAATGATGCACTACTGGCCTTTCTTATCACAACCCCTGCAACATCGGCTGTTCTCTTCCTTTGTCAACTCTGCCAAGTTGCTGAGAGGGAGGTGAAACCTCAGTGTTGTTTGGATTTGAATTTCAATTCAGTTATTATTAGTGATCTGGAGAATTTTTTCATATGGTTGTCTATAGTTTTCAATTACTATTTTGAAAACTGTTCATAACCTTTAATTATTTATTTGACCGCTTATGTATAGGGGGATGAAAATTAGAGAAAAAAACATAGGAAGTTGGGAATAAAAACTGAGAAGGCAAACTAATAATTTTTTCCCCTAAAGACTAACAAAATGGATCAATTGTTAGGCTAATACGATGAAAAAACAAGAGGAAAATCAAATGACCAGGATATAACAAGATGACGTCAAAAGAGCTACAAGAAATGGAACATTCAAATTAAAAAAATAAGAATAATCTGTTCTCAAAGAAAATGAGTAAACTAGAAATGAGCTGCCAAAAGAAATAAAACAAAACCAAATCTCATGTTTTTATAACTGAATTATATCAAACATTAAAAAATAAATAATTCTTATGCTATGAAATATTCCTAAAAATAAAAAAAAAAGCATTCTACAATATTTCTTTTATGTTGCTGATACCCAAACCAGGGAGAGACAAAAGAGAGAAGACCAATCTCAGTAATGATTACTGACACAAACACTTTAAACAGAATCTTCAAAGTGATAACAGTAACATATCTAGAAAATAATTTATAATTCACTAAGTTGGATTCATTTCAGGAACCCAAAGATTATTCAACATTAGGAAAAAGATAATAATAAAAACCATATTTCATATTTAAATCTCAATATTTCAATGATTTTAATTCTGACAAAATATAGCTCTCACTTATTTCAAAACTATAAAAAGCTTAAACACGGAAGAGGGGAAGATGAAAGGGGAATAGTTAAAACCATGAGCTAGCATTTCTTGCAGTGGAAAAACACTAAATATGTTCCTAATACAAATGAGGTAAAGCAAGGATGATTCCTCTCCTTACTTTCATTGGATATAATTATAGAAATGATACTTATAGCGACAAGACAAATGTAATAGATATAAACACCGGCAAAATAAAGACAAATTTATCTTTACTTCAAGATAACATGTTAATGCTCAGAGACACTTTGGGAGATAGAGGAGGATAGAAGGTCTAGTGGACTATGGTCAACAAGGTCACAAAGAGTTGAACTGGACAACGACAACATCTGAAAAAGCCCCAGAAGAATGGTAAAGAAAGTATCTGAGAGGATGAATAGCGAACACCAGAGAGGGGAATTGGGGGAAAGTGACGAGGTAGCAGGACAAAGGAATGAGAAAATTCTGGGCAGTTAGGACATTAAAGAGAATATTGTTGATATGGATGACCTGGGATTGAGGCTGAGCATCCAGGCAGAAAGAGATTGATTTACTGGACATATGGGGAAAGCATGAGGTTCTCTGAACAGGTTCAGGAGGAGTGAGAGCATAGTATAGGGATGAGTAGGTGGTTGTGGTCAGAAAGGGCAGTTTCAAAATTTAGGGTCTTGGAAATGGAATTGTTTCAAATAAAGCAGTTCAACGTATGTACAAATAAATTTTTGGAGCTCAATCTATTTACAAGTGGTTTATGTATATGACCTAACCTCTGTTTTCATGGGAATGTTTAGTCTAAACAAAATTATGGAGCAGGAAACAAAAATTTGACAAGAATTCGGCACTTCTAGAAGACAAAGCTATGCCAGTCTTTGCTCAGGAAGATTTGGTGGGTACCTTTGAACTCTAGTATAAAATATACACTCTTTTTTTTTAAAAGCATATAAAAATCTCCATTATCTCACTCTACCCTAAGTTTTCTGATGAATGCTGCCACTTTGGTCTGTCGCTCCTTGTACACAACACTCCATCTCTTCATGCTCTAAGGTGCAGGTATAGGACTTATCCACAGTATCGCAGGATCACAGATATAGAGCCTTCCCAGAGTCCAAACCACTCATTTCACAGATGTTAAGCGATCTGCCCAGGGTCACATATCTGAGGCCAAGGATTCCCAACTGTAAGGTCACGGCTCCATCCACTGTACAGATACGGAGCAAAATAACCAGAAACGTGAGAAAAATATATGCAACTTAATGTTGTTCAATTGTTTCACTTGTGTCTGACTCTCCGTGACCCATTTGGGATTTTCCTGGCAAAGATACTAAAGCGGTTTGCCATTTCCTTCTCTAGCTCATTTGACAGATGGAGAAATGGAGGCAAAAAAGGTAAAAGGACTTGCCCAGGATCACACAGCTAGGAAGTGTCTGAAGCCTGATTTGAACTCAGATCTTCCTGACTTCAGACCCCACACTCTGTCCAATGAAGCTCTTCATGGCTCTATACATAACTACAATAATGTGAATTAAAAGATCACAAAAGAGAAGGCAAATTCTGAGGAAGTATAAAAGCAGTGAAGTTCTCAGGGCCAACAGGCAATGAAGCATACCTTCCTGATCATGGCACAGAGGCCAGGGATTATTAGGACAGAATATTGTATTACACTGTTAGGGGTGATAAATATTTTTGTTTAATTAGTTTTCTTGGTCACAAGGGAGGTTCAATCTGAGTGTATGTCTGAAATAACTGTGATATAAAGGCAAAAGGCATTAATAAAATGGATTTAATTAAGTTTTCAAATGTTTCAGTAATCCATTTAAATTTTACTTGAAAATTTTAGCAACTGTTTACATCTTTAATTTTTTTTAATCTGGGTAAATTTTAATTATAATATATCTCTTTTCCTTCAATACCAAGACCCAGTTCAAAAAGCAGTTCTGCTAGCTGGAAGGCTCTCTCCTTCCCCTTATTTTCCTAGGGCTGTGCCTTTATCTATACATTGTCCTCAGAACATTCTACCTTGTATCATAGTTACTTCAGGGTAGAGACTATGATATTTTTCATCTTTGTAATCACTTTACCTAAACCAGTAGATTCCAAAGAGCAGATATTTAACAAATGTTTGTTGGATTTAATTGAACTGTTGGTAAGACCTTAGGGAGTTTGCATCTCAGTGACACAGCCTTTGAAAACAAAGGATTACCATGACAGGATATCTTGTCAGAGCAGAATTTTCATGAAGGTTTAGGAATTCTAGGTGAAAAAAAAATATAAAATTTAAATTCTATATGCTATCTTTAGGAAAGAGCATATTCTGATATCTTACTCCATAGGTGAAAGCCACAACAATTTGCCTAAGTATTATAAGCAAAGGAATAACTCAAATTCAGTACAATTGAGAAAATAACCTATGGCTAACCTCAGGGGCTAAATTAAACATGGGATCAAGATCTAGATTTTAAAGGTGATGAATGGAATTTCAATGGATTATGTGGGAATATATAGATGATGCCTTTTCTTTTCTTGAGAAAAATCTCCGAAGACAGGAAGTAAAATGAACCCATTCCTCTAAAAAGTATTAAAAAAGATAATCCTCCTTTCACCCTTTGCACCCTGGAAAGCATACAATATGACACATGGGCAGAAGTGTTTTTAAACAGAGTCATTATTTAAAAGAAATTCCAAGAGGCATTAGCTGCTTTTAAAGAATTCTTAACTTATTGCTTTTGGGAATTAACATAAAGTTAGTGATGAATATAACTTTCTATTAAGCAATTTTCTTTCTCAATTGTGCACAGCCACTTACAAGGCAGAACATAACAGCTCAATCAAGCCTCATTATGCCAGATTTACTTCAAGCCCTTCTGAAGTACCCTGAGAAAGACTTAATACTGCCTGGAGAAAATCTTTTCATAAATTGTTCTTTTGCAAACTAGAAAGAAAATGGATATTATGGGTACCTTTTCATGTGTTCTCAAATTCTTTTGCCACGTGGAAAGAGCAGCTAGAATGTACTTGCTGCTGGTTACATAACAATGTGCCAGCAGAACATGGTGGAGTGTAGCTTCCCGGCTCATTGCTTTAAGAATTTTCAGGGTGTGCTTTAGGGATACAGAAGCTTCAGTCCAGACTCCACCACTCACAAGTTTCATAGTGCAAGGTACCAAGGCAATCTGTCCAGCAGTGTATAGGACTTCTCCAACCTAGAACAGAAAAACAGGAGGATAAAATATGCAGCAAAAAAAAAAAAAAAGATTTCTCTCCATATTTTGGTGATTCCATTATCTTCACTGAATTATGACTTTGTCCTAAAACGAACGAGTTCACATCGGCTTGTTCCTGGCAAAAATCACAGTTCAATGGAATAGCCAACTGCTTCAATTTGTTTACTGGATGCATTTAACAGAAGCTACTTAGACATGAAGATTCAAGTTGAAAGTATCTGTGAATAAATGACATTTTTTAAAAAAAGTATAACATCAGGTATCTGTGCTGGATGAAGTGCATTGATAAAGAGGGGTAATGGTACTAGAACCTGTGCTAGATTTGCATTCTGAGGACTTGGATCTGAATGCAAGTTCTACTGTTCACTATCAGTGTGATGCTGGGCAAGTCACTTTTTGGGCATCAGTTTTTACCTCTTTAAAACGAGAGTATTGGAGTACAAAATGTCTAAGGTATCATCTAGCTCTAAATCCTATGAAAGAGGTGTGATGCAGTGGAAAGATGACTGGCTCTGGAGCCAGAGGACCTAAGTTCAAAACCTACATCCAGTGTTTGTCACCCATGTGACTTTGGCCAAATAATTTCACCTCTTGGAGGATCAGATTCTTCATTTGTGTTGGATTAGATGGCCCCTGAGGTCTCTTCCAGCTCTAGATCTGTGATCCTATGAGCCCTCACTGTGCCATTTTTTAAGTCTAGAGAATCATTGGGTGTAAGGAGGTACTACTTTGAATTTCATTTAAAGGATTTTGGTAATAGGAATAACAAAAAAAACCTTTTTTTTTTTTTTTGGCAAGGTGGTCTCATGGAGCAAATCCTAAAGAAGGCTATAGTATATTTTTGTTAAATTTTAAATAAGAGTTGTGGTTCTTTATCAGTTTGAGACACGAGAAAGAGGACGATTTGGCTTTTACTCTTGCTAGATTATGTTTTTCACCTCTGCATTACATTAGGAACAAATTTTGCAGGTCAATTACTTTTTTGTGGTTGTTTCAATATCCTTAGATCTTGCTTTTAAAAATGAACACATGGGGGTAGTAGCTAGGTGGCACAGTGAATATAGCAACAGCCTTCAAATCTGAGTTCAAATATGGTCTCAGGCATTTCATAGTTGTGTGACCCTGGGTAAGTCACTTAACCCCAACTGTGTCTCCCCCTAAATAAATAAATAAAAAATAAGGACATGGTAGTTAAGAGATGCATTCAACTCTTCTGTTTTACTTCAAAAAATCTGTGTGGTAGAGCATTGGAGAGTTCACATAACTGGAAGACTAAAGATGCAAGTTGTTCAATATAAAAACTGTGTAAAGACTTTTTCCACTTATAGGGTCACTGTACCAATTCTTTAATCTTTAACAGAGAATTTATAGAAGTTTTATCAGGCTCAAATGTTTGCTGAATTGAACTAAAGATTTCTCCGAATTAGAGCTCAGTGAAAAGAAATCTCCATCCTGGAAGACAAGGCAATCAAACCATGTGACAGTCCCATATGCAACTCCAAATCTGTCCTCATCACTGTCTGTAGAGCTCACAAAAGAGTCACACATGTAGCTATTGGAAGAATATCTTACACAATTTGGCATACAAGTTCTAAGATTAGCAGCTGAAGAGGGGGAGGAAGAAGATAGGAACATAATAGATGAACTGACACCCATCCACTATCTTTTAAAATTATTTGGAATGTTAAAAATATTGTTTTGATTAATCTATATATACCCACAAATTTGAAAGAGAAATGTAAAGCATGTTGTAGTGGAAAGAACAAATGGTTTTTTAAAACTACTATGAAATATATGTCACTGAACAAGGGAGTCCAGCCAGCTCCCAAGTGGCATGTTGACATGATGAGAAGCAAATCCAGGATGCTGTGAATCAAAGAGGAATGGGTCTATTTTTAAAGAGGCCTGTGTTTCCCACCCCCTATGCCAAGTGCAACCTTCTGGAGAAGCCCAGCCTCCAAAATAGGTAAGTGTCTAAATGTTCCAGGAGTTATCTCCCCAACATTTATCTACCTCCTCCCCTGAAAGGCCTTTGGCTCTCCATGCATCACCCATGTTAATTATGAGACAAACAAGAGCTGTTCAACTAAGTCACTTTCCCTATTCTTGAACAGATTGTTTGAGACATAATATGAATACTAATTAATGATAAAATATCTGTCGGTGTTTTGAAATATGGACTAAGATAGCACTTTTTAAAAACCTCTCAGATAGTTCTTGTACAATAAGCCCATTGGTCATATGAAGGGTCAGGCTCCAGCTCTGAGATATGTGAACAAAATTGGCAGAGCTTTTGGCTCCAATTCAGTGGGAAACTGTGGAGGGCTTTTTTTGGGTAACTTTCTTTTAACCTTTTCTTCCTTCTGCTAAATTGGAAAAGTTTAAAAAAAATCTTTTCTTCTAGCTGAATGGAGAGAAAGAAAAGAGAGAGTCTTACAGGATTACTGTAGTGGATGGAGGAAGACAGAAATTTACATAAGCAAGGAGTATGGATGAATCTACACTACGTGGATCCCAAGCATGCTTTATTTAGTCCGACTACGATGTTAAGGGCGCAAGTGTTCAGTCTTTTCAGTCCTTTACCCAGGGACTCTGTTTTCATAAGCTGTTGTTTAGTTGTTTCAGTCATGTCCGACTCTTTGTGACCCCATTTGGCGTCTTATTGGAAATGAGCTTGGAAGGGCTTTGCTATTTCCTTCTCCAGCTCATTTTACAGATGAAGAAACTGAGACAAACAGGATAGAGTGACTTGCCCAGTGTCACAGAGCTAGTACGTGTTTGAGGCAGGAATTGAACTCATTAAAATGAATCTTCCTGAATCCAGGCCCCGCACTCTATCCACTGCGCCACCTAACAGCCCAATTTCAAAACACAAACTCCATTAATATAAAATTCCTCCTATACAAATTCTCCTTTACATTTAACTTTCCCCCACTGAACTACACTAACCAGACCTATTCTTATCCAAAAAGTGTCAATGTTGCAAAAGTAGAAGGTACCCCAAAAGCCTTAGTGCCATTTTGGGCTTTAATAGCTTAAAACGGCACTTTGGTTTTTGGACACCATACCTATCTATATCTCTCTCCAATCATCTTGTCCCCTCCTAAACTCTCAAAAGGAATGAAAGCTTCTTAGGGACAGGGACTGTCTCACTTTTCTATTTGCATCTACAGTGTCTGGCCCGTAGTGAGCATATAATAAAAAGTTTGTTGTCACACTGATGAAACCAAGCATGCACATATATAGAGCTATAGGAGAAGGACCCATTGTTGTTAAATGGAGGTGTGACTGTAAACATTATATTCAGATTTTAATGTAATGGTAGTTGATTGTAGGGCTAGAGTGCTTAGTTTGGAGTCAGAAAGTCCCAGGCTTAAATCCTGCCTCCCACAATAGTTTAGCAACATGAACCCTGGACAGGATTAATTTCTTCAATTCTCAAATAATTTCACAAGACATCCCCGGAGTCACTGTGATCTTTGGTGGAGGGAGTTCCCACAACTGGAGTTCACTACACTGAAGACACAGCTTTCTGACTGAGTATTCAGTCCTATGAAGTTCAGTAACGAGAATGGCTGAAATAATTATTCAATGTGTAGTGTACAGTAGCTCAAAACCTGCCAAAATATGTGTCTCCACTCTTCATCTAAGCCAAGTATTTCTTTTGGTTTCAGGAATTGTACTCCAACAATCCCTACTTCTCCTTTTCTTTCTTTCAGGTCCCATGTTGACCTGGAATGGGAAAGCATGGTTCTACAAGTCACTGGGTCTCAGTATTTCTAATTATTTGCAATTATTGGAAGAGTTGTGAATAATTTGAAATTGTGAGATAATAAAATATATTTTTGAACTTATACCTGAATATGGGCATATGTGATCTTTTAGATTTTCACTTGTAACAGAAAAATGAACATATATGTATTTAATGAAAATCTGACTCAGGAAGGTGCTGGGAAGCAGCCTAATTTCCCATGTTTCTCTTTTGTTATGCTGTTCCCTATAACCATCACTATGCTGATAATATATAACTTGTCAGAATGATGAAACGTCCACCCTCTTTCAAATCTTCCCTGGATTGGGAAAAATGATTCAGGGTTTGGGTCTCTTTCTTTTAACATCAGAAGTAAACAGGGGAGTCACAATGTCCACAAAGCTCTAATTGGGGGGCTTGTTGCTGGCCTCTCAAATGTCAGCAAAGCAGTAGAGAAAAAGTAAAAAAAAGCTGAAAGTAATATTTCCTGTGTATAAATGTGCAGATGATTCAGTTTTGAATGATTAATTGTTGAATGGATACGTGTACTTTTTATATTTGAACTTGACGCATTATCTCTTTTTTTCCTCATCTGACTCTAAGATTAATGAAGGCAGGGACCAAGTCATTATTTCCTCTGTGACTTCCCCCTCAGAGTGACTCAGGGAATGACTAATACTCTTTCCACAGTAGGTATGCAGCCAACGTTACTGGTGCTGTATTAAGTCTAGGCTAATGGATGCTAAGATGCCTGTATTTTCATCTTTTAAATGAAAATTTTATTGATATGTTTTACTATTCCCCCTCCTGTTCCTCCCCTTCCCCCCATATCATCTCACTCACACCTATCCAGTGAGCCTTCTCTTGTAACAAAGAAAAACAATGAAGTTGCTGTGGACTATGCCTGACTGCCTAACCATATTCTGTACCTATTGTCCTCTACTTGTTCAAGGAAAGGAGAGAAGCATATTTCTTCATGTTTTCTCCAGGGCTAAGATTGGTAATTACAATTACATAAAACCAAATTCATTTTAGTGTTTTTCCCCTTGACATTATTCTAGCTATCATATATATTGTTTTCTAAGTTCTAGGGCTTGTGCTCTGAGATGTCTGTTTTCCCTGGACATATTCACATTTCCTGGACATATTCATGCTTTAAGGTCTGCCTAAGTTTTTAATTTCCTACTGTCATGAGAGGGTAGAAGAGATCTGAGTGGCTTTCTAAGAAAAGTCAGACAAGCTTTGATAGTGCTGAGACATTAATAGTAAGTAATTCATCCACTATCAAAACCGACAACATGAATGGGGAGAAACAGGAGGGATTCTGCCAATAGGTAAAATAAAGGAAGCTGGGGGAAGAAAAGAGAAAGAGAAGACTAAGGATTATTTCTTTATCCTTAATCAATTTCTATAGTTCTTTTGCTTAAAACAAACAAACAAACAGAAACAGCAATCCCAGCTGACATGTTTATTCCTGCTGCTATTTTAAAAAAGCACAGAACCTGGCATAATAGGCAACAGCCTAACTGTAGTTATTTTTACCGTACAGAGGATGTGGCAGTAGTAAAAGAGGAAAAAAACAACCAGTAAATCTGATTGTAGGAAGGCTCTCGGCATAAAGTAGAGGATAAAATACAAAATCTTAATATTCCCTTTAGGTCATACGTTAAGGTACAGAGTAGTAATTCTATAGAGTAGTAGTAGTATTCTTTGTTCAAATCTCGAATACCGGACCATCAAGTTAGAAAGCATTGTTTCCAGAAAGATTGGGGGTTAACACTCACATACTAAGCTCACAACCAACTTGCCTTGGTTTACCACAGCTCCGTGGTGATTGGACCCTACTCCTCCCTTTTCCACTTACTGCACAGCAGTCTCTGATGTCTATGTTAAAAAAAAAATAGTCTCTTTTATGCACCCTGTGGGTTTTTAGTGGTAATCGAAGAATTAGAACAGTAGAAGTTAAATCCACCTTTCTGGGTGCCATGGACTGTGTGCTAGATGCCTGGGGAGATTAATAGAAAGACAAATAAACCATACCTCTTGGTTCTAAGAAACTTATATTTACAATAACTTTCAATTGTTTTTAACTGAAGTAAACATACTTCCTATCAACTAAGGAGCCATGGAGAGTTAGATCAGATAGGAGAAAAATGAAAGGTGGCTGTGGGTATAATGCATTGAGCATTTTGGCATAAGGGTACTTTTGCCACCCAAACATCAAAGAATTATCTATTTGATGCAAAGTAGCATGGAGCTCATGACGCTAAAGTGCGTGAGCTCTACTATGTATGATGTTCAAAGGTACTGTCAAACAGGTAAAAACTGCACATGAATCAGGAACCAGTAGATTCTATGATAAACCAAAAAGTACAGCACTCCATTTTGTCTCACTGATTTTCATGACATGACCAGGTAGAGACGTCTGACTGGTGGTTGACTGGAAGAGAAGTCTGGGAGAGAGACAGAAGTGTGTAAGTCATTTGAATGAAATGGACAGTACAAGTCATGGGGCAGAATGAAGAGGCAAAGAGAGTTACAGTGGAAAACAATAGAGAATACCTACAGTGAGGGGATAGAAAGAGCAAAGAACCTGCCAAGAAAAGAAAGAATAAAAAGGTACACAGGTAGGTGAATCAGTGTTATGAAAGCTAAGGAAGAAGAGTGCTTCAAAGGAAGAGGCAGATCAGCAGTTTCCAGTGATGCTGAGGAGAGAGGAGAAAGGACTGAGAAAAATAACGGTGACTATCCTGCAGGGGAGATTTGATCATGTCATCTCACCCACTCCATAAATGCCAGGAATTCTCTGTTACCTACAAGATTGAATATAGACTCCTGTCTGTCATTTAAAGTGTTCCATAGCTCTCTCCACGCATTTCTATGGGCTACACATACTGGTCTAATTGCTGTTTCCCCCCACATAACTCTCCATCCATCACTTTGCACTGGCTGCCCTCTATGCCTAGAATGGACTTCCTCCTTATTTCCATCTCTAGGTACTCCTGCCCTGGTTTTCTTCAAGACTCACCCAAGGGCCACATTCTAATCAAAACACTCTTCTGATCTCCCCAGGTGCCAGCACATTCTTTCCAAAACAATTTTGTAAATGTTATATACATATATGCTTATGCTTTCCCACCCAACTCTATCCCTCCCACTTGGAAAGTAAGCTCCTTAAGGACAGGTAGTGGTTTCCTTTGGTCTCTGTATTCCTAACACAGTTCATGGCACTTTAGTAAGTACTTGCTGATGGCTTGATGTATTGACTGCAGAAAAACCAGCTTCATTAGTTTGGGTGTGGAAGTCAGGAGGCAAATTGTTGAGGAGCATATAAGTAGGGGATAAGTAGAAGCACAGTATATGGCTTAGTCTTTTAAGAACTACAATGTAGGGAAAGTGAGGGATAGGATAATGGCCTCAGAGTATAAGCAGGCCACATATTTGTAACCACTGGGGAATGAATCAGTAAAGATGAAAAAATTCACAAGGAAATAGCGACAGTGGGCCAGGGGGAGATGACTGATGAAAGTCAGTCCTAAATAAGGTAGGAAGAATAAAGATCTGAGATGATGGAAGAAGAATCTGGTAAAGAAGAAAAGGCTTACTTTACAAACAAGAATAAAAGACACCTTTTGAAACTGAAGATAAAGCAGCTCATTTTAGAAAGCCTCAATCTTCTCAACAGAATTCATCATCTGAGAGCAAGTGGTCACAGTGGTTAGATCCTTAAAGAGTGGCTAGTAGTGGTTAGCCAGAGTTGGGGATTAGCACTGGGGACAGTCAAGGAGTGGGGTTAGGGAATGATTCTGGATTATTATAGAGACTGTGGTTGAGATGGCTGACCCTAAGAGTCTAGTCAAGATAGGGAATTAAAAACAGAACAAAGATAATGGTCTGAAACAAGGACTGAAAGGCTTAGCACTCACAATGAAGGTGAAAAGGGGGTTCTGCAGGAAACATGGTGTGGACAGGAGATTGGACCAGAGAAGGGAATTTCAGAGTTCAAGATGTTAGAAACAGAAAAATTCTCTGTGCTAAGAAGATCTAAGGTATGGTTGTGCCACTGGGTGGTTGAAGCTTTGTAGAGATACAGGCCACTGGAATAAAGAAGACGGAAGAACCATAAGGTCGGGGTTCTAGAGGGAAGTGAACTTTGGAACAAGTTCAAGAAAAGGAAGTATAGGAACCGTGATTAGAACCCAAAGGCAATTAGTCCACTTGAATAACTACACAAATCATACCAACCCACCTAGGATTACTTAAATTGTACAGAAAACCGGCCTTATAGCCAGAAAAAATTTGGCTCAAATTCTCCTTCTCACACATCCTGGCCACGTTCCTTAACCTCTCAGTAACCCAGGAAACATTCTAAGGCTAAGTTTAGACAAAACATATGTACACACACACACAACCTCTGAAAATGATAATTTTTGCTGTCTCCCATTAGCCTTGTCGTTGATTATACAAAAAAAAAAAAAGGATCTTAGCAAAAACTAGGGCCTTTATTGCAGGGCTGGAAGCTTTTTGTGGGTAGGAAATGCAATTTATTTACTTTTGTATCCCCTCAGTGCATAGAAGAGGCATTTTTACATGACTCCTTAAAATGTTGACTAATTGAATAATTATGATCATTCTTTATTTGTCATAAACTACTTTTGGCCTTAGTTCTATAAACAAAAAGAACGCTTGGTACAACTCGTAACTCTGCATTAAGGTCTGACAGGGCCTAAATTACAATACTGGAGATGGCTTTAATACATCCTTAAGTTAGAGGGCAGCTAGATGGCACAGTGGATAGAGAAAGACTCATCTTCATGAGTTCAAATGCGGTGTGATCCTGAACAAATCATTTAGCCTCATTTGCCTCAGTTTCCTCATCCTAAAGAAGGAAATGGCAAACCACTCCAGCATCTTTGCCAAGAAACGGGGCCACGAAGAGCCAGACACCATTGAAAACAACTGAACAACATGTAAGAGAAAGACAATGTCCTAGACCAACCATTCAGTGCAACCCAAAACTATAAAACTTGCACCAGTATCAAATCTAACCGTTGGATAATGTGTAACAAGCATCCAATCAACAACGGGATTGAGTCACTGAATCCTTCTGAAGATGCATGGAGAAATGGAAAAAATATAGGAGTTGGAAAAGGAAAGGACTCTAACTGAATTCAAGCAAACTGGAATAAATGAGAAAACCACCAAAAGTCTCCCTGAAATCAAGCAGTGCTGCATGCAGACAGACCTAGCACCACATCCGATTAGGTGTAGATATGATTATGTGTGATATGATTATTGAACGAGAAGTGGGGATTTCAGATTTCAGAAATCTTCCTTTTGTTCCATAGCAACCCTCTCTTCTCCTCAGCAGCAGAGATCTAGAAAGCTTAGGTCTGTTCTCATGAAGAGAGCTCAACTGGGGTTCGAAGCCTCCACTTTCAGACGATGGCCCCAGAGGCATTCCAGCACCTGTGCCCTCAACCTGTTCCAGCCTGCTGTGGTCCTCTGCAGTTGCACAAGAGGCTGCATTACAGTGGGAAACAGGGCAGCATTTCCTCTCAAAACAGCTATTTAATGTTTTGTGTGCAAGCTGCTGAACAGCCCCACTCAGAAAACAAGTGAGGGCAGAATTTCCACCTGGCCTCCAGTATTTTGCTAAGAAATGATATACTACTCTCCTCTGGGGAATAAAACACCTGTTTCTGTGAGTGATTTGAGTCAATAAGTAATAAACTAAATCTTTGTTATGAATGCACTGTGGTGTCTGAATGACTGTTGCCCTTTTGGAGGTCAAAGTGCATAAAAGATTCAGTGACCTTCTGACTTGACAGTCAAATAACCTACCATTATGTGTGGTCAATTTAAGTAAGCACCAAGGACAATGTGTTAATTGGCTGCCTCTGGTCAGCCATGTGTACCTTTGACCTTAATGAGTACCTAATCAATTAATACTTAAGGCAATCAAGACCTCGTGCTGATTAAGTTAGACAAAAATCATCTTTTCTAACAAGATTACAGCTAAAAAGTGGCCAACTTTTAATCTGATAATGCTAATTCCTTCTTCAGAAGGCCCCCTTATTTAGTTAATAACAAAATTGCCTTCTGTAATGTGAAATCTTTGACTTGACTATACAGTCTGAATAAAGGTTAAAAAGGCACACACACCAGAAAGAGCTTTTTAATTCTACATTTGAGTTAAATGAAATTTAATCAGAACACGAAATAATCTTGAGGATTGTTTCCTTAACTGCTACAGATTCCATATTGAAATTCTGGTGAAAATAATGAAATGTAGTGACAGCTTACCATGCACTGGGATTGGGTCTCGCTCCTAGCAGCAGTAGTTAGCAAACAAAGGGCTTCTTTTTAATTGAAAATGGATGCTCTGTTAGATGTTCCTCATTTTGTGACAAGTATGGGGAAATGTGCTGTAGCTAAAAAAATAAATTAGCATCCGTAAATTATAATAAAAATTCTGAGACTAGCATGACACAGAAAAGATCACCCTCTGCCATGAAATGGTCAGTGTGGAGCCACGTTCATTTGTGTGCTGCAGTGGGGAAATATGTAAATAGTCTTTGCTTAGAGAAACACACCAGTAATTTGTAGGAGCTTCTAGAATTATTTTCTGTTTACAATGTATGGTGTCTGACTTAGGAGAAGAACCAGTTTATCATTTCACACTTAAAATTTATCATGTGGACACAATGATCACAGATTTACAAAATTCATTCCCCTCTCCTGGAAACAAGTTTTCTAGTTTACAGGTTTGGAACTCTGACATCAATGATGCATTTGAAACTGACACAGTTGCATCCATTTATTTTACAATACAGAATCGGCACTGTTCCTTTCAAAAAAATCCAACAAAAAGTAGCAGCTGTGTATATGCAATAACTGTTTCATGCAGGCTTTTAATACAGATTCATAATATGCAAATGTGTCATACTATTTTTAATACACTATTCTAACACAGTGTAGTGAATCTGAAAACAGAGCAAACAAATTCTGTGTATTTAGATTCGTAATGAGGAATGTGTGCTGTTGTTCAGAGCTATCGTCATAGTATACAAAAATATATGAGTGATTGATAAAAGCCTGATAAGTCATAGCGATGATGTTGACCTGGTTCTGGACAAAAAGAGTGATCTACATCTGTACTACTAGTATTGATTATACGTACACACATACGTTTACTTAAATATATTTGTATGTATCTATGTATGTATCTATGTAAATAAATATTTATCTATGTACACAGAGGAGATACATATGAATATTTTTATTGTTATCATTACCTTCTTGAACAACTCATTTTTGGGAAATGATGCATTAATTAAAGCGATCCTCCAAAAAGGGGCAATCTTGCCCACATATCCAAAGGCACAACGGGGTGAATTTTACCATTTAGATAAGGTAATTTAGTGAGGTTCTGCCCAAGGTCATTTGAGAAGTCTGTGGGGAGGCAGAAATGAGCCCAGTTGCCTCACGGCTCAGTTTACCATGCCTATCTGCTTGCCAATTTTACCCCTAGTGATTTTGCAGCTAAGCACTAAGGGACCAAACAGAATAATGGACCTTTACTTTTGACTTTCCCCTGCTGATTGGTAGAAGTGAAAACCTTTCTGCTAGGTGTGAAATCATTGACTTTCTCCTCCTATATTCCGGCAAAATAAATGACATTTAATATTAATCACTATTAAACTAATGAAGAGCTAGAGTGGTATATACAATCAAAAGTGCCAACAAAGTGTGCAAAAAAAATTAAACTTCACTTCTGAATATTTGTTCCTACTATTTCTGGTGCTTAGAATGTTTTTGCCCTCTCAGTCTACTGGACTACTTGACCAGCCCTTCAAGGCTCAGCTTAAATGCCGCTGCCTTCAGGATGTCCCTGATCTTCTCATCATGCCCTGCCTGCCAGAAGCTCTCTCTTTCACATCTTCACTTGTATGGCTCACGTTTGCACTGTTCTTCCTTATTTACCAAATTTTGACGTGGTAGTTATTTATGTACACGTCATCTCTCCTACTCAGGTATAAGCTCCTTTAAGGCAGCAATTCTGTTTTTAATCTTTTTGTTTCTTAAACACTGAATCTTAGATCTTTGACGCAGATGTGGAAGGGATCTTTGAGATCATTTTGTCCCTATCACTTTAGAGATGGAGGCGTCTCAGGGCCATGGAGGTTAAGTGTCTTTATCCAAATGTCCTTCCTGCAGTGACTTGCAAAGCCAGAATTAGAAAATATGTCCTCTGGCTTGTCAGTGCTCTTTCTATTAGCACAGTGTTTTGTATATATTAAGCAAGTAATTGTTACTGTGTTTGTCCTTTGTTGCCAAAGAAGACCATGCCATCAGAGGCATGATGACATGACTTGCACTTGACTTTGTTTTGAGTAAGGGAGGGTTGTGCAGGTCACCAGCCTCACTTCTCCTCCAGAGCCACCTGAATCCAGTGACCTGATATTCCTCAGGATGACTGGAGAGGGCCCAGGATGCAGTGGGAGACGTTGGCCCCTTTAGGTGAAGGTCTATTTGGTACTCACTTAGGGTGAGGTACTGTCCATTCATGTAATAGGCATTTGCTGAACGAGGGTGATCACAGTACTTAGAACTAGGAGAGACCTCACAGAAAACAAATTTGGGGTAGGGTGAGACAGGGGTAGGTGGGGAGGAGAGGAGGTGGACTAGATGAAATCTAGGGTGTATTTCAGCTCTAGATCTATGATGCCATGAGACTATCTACTCCACTTTCCTCATTTTACAGATGAGGAAACAGAGGCTCAAAGGGATTAAGTAATTTGCCCAAGGTCTTACAGGTAGTAAGTATTAAAGATGGGATCTAAACTGAAGTTCTCTGCTTCTAAATTAAAATTTTTCCACTGTGCCACACTACCTCAGATCAAGGCCAATTTCAAGAAATGAAATGGATACGATGTTCAGCTACGCACATTCAAGTGAAAATCTGAAGTGGAAGACAACTTTAAAAAACAAGAAAATACAAGTTTTAACAGAAGTCCTGCTTCCATATCTTTGACTCATAGTTTTCTAGGAAGGACTTCCCACAAAACAAGTGTCAACTGGTGTTCAAAAGTGGCCTCCAAAGCAGAGATCTTCCACATTATTTTTGTGCCTTTGAAGTTTGACAAAAATTTCTGACAGAATAGTTTTTTAGGTTATTTTTTAACTATTAAAAAAGTTACTGAAACGAAAAGAATAGCTATACTGAAGTATGTTTAACTTAATGTGTGACATACAGTGAAGTCGAAGAATTTTTTCAGATATAAGATACATATGTAATCATATTAGTTTTAGAGTATTAAAATTTCTTTTTTTTTCATCCTATGGGTCCATATGACTGTGATCTCCTATATCTTGGGATATTATTAAAAATGTAGTGAAGGTCACACTATGCACAGTAAAGAGAATGAAAAATATTAGAACTCAAAGAACATTAAAGATCTTCTAGGGAGGTCCTAAGGACAGACAGCTGCAAAATTGGGGCTGCAGTCCAGGCCTCCTGACTCCCAGATAAATGTTCTTCCCACTACAAGCAGAACTGATTTATGTACTTGCACAGAAAATGCCATTTGGAAATCCGCATTTGTTTCAGTTGTGCATTTAAGAGTGGGGAAAAAAATGGTACTTGACATTTAGGTATGTTTCTTTTCTCTATTCAAACTTGTAATCCCCTCAGTATACTGTTAGGCAGGGATTATGGCTTCCCCAAAGCACGTCAGAGTGATTAATGGGTTATTGATTGCTACTGACCTGATAGTAGTATATACATTATGGTGGTGATCTGCCTATTGCGGTCATGGTGATCTGACGCCTCTGTACAACTTCACTGAACAATGTGAGTGGAGAAGTAGTGATGAAAATAAATATTTTTGACCAAATAATGTAATTTGGCAAGTAACTTAAATACTGGACAGTCTAAAAGGCTAGATCTTTGCTTTCATATTAAATTCATACAGGAAAAAAAGATTGATGGAGGGAGGAAAAGTGACTTACCCAACTAATATCATCTGAAAGATGGAGTGTAGAACTTTAGCTGGAGATCAGAACATCATGACTCAAAATGGAAACATTCGTACCCCCACTACTCAGCTTAAGCAATGGAATTTAAGGGACCTGCTCTTGTGAAATGAGGAAATGTTTCTCTTATCTACACAGCGATCCATTAGGCTGTCATGTTCCTTGTAGAATCCACTTGGAGAATCTTGCAGAATAAAAGCCCTACCTTGGAAACCTCAAAGGGTCAAAATCAGTCATGGACTGAGAGAGGCCTTTGCTCTGTGTTATGCCATTCAAACTGGAACGACCAATAAAGATATCGTGTTCATGTTACGTTTACCCTCAAATAATGGAGCAACAACAGAGATAATTTTTTCCCCTCTAGATCAGGGCATCCATTGATTCCTCCCCTGCAATGGGGTCTGAACATAGGTTTCAGGGGGTTCTAATCGTTTTATTTTCATTAACTTTTAAGTTAGTATTTCCTTCAAGTTTTTAAGAATGTGATTCTGAGAAAGGATCCACAGATTTCTTCAGGCTATAAAAGCAATTCATGAATCCCTGTACTAAATAAAGGTTATAAGATCTCTTAGGACTCAGTTTTCACATTGTTTATCATTACTTTATCATGCAAGAATCAGCATAGACCTCTGGTGTCTATTTAACAAAGTATTAAATTCTCTCGACTAAATTAGTTCTTTGATAAGGTATGGAATCAACTGACCAGAGTTTCTTTAAGCACAGGATGAGGAAGACTGATCCACTCCATACACCTGGGTTGCAGCTTTGACTTTGTCCTTTAAAAGGGAGAGCACAGACTGAAATAGAAGTGGAGAGCTAAAACTGAGGGAAAACGCAGATTTACTCTGCATACCCATACATTCACTCTTGGGAACTGTGTGCATCAGAGAACAACACAGTCCTAGATGTAGTTGCAGCAGAGTGATGAGGAATTCTTGAGTAAAGTTGGGTGCTTCAGAAATGTGTACTATCAGCAGAGGAAGTGCTAAACCTAGTAGTGGCACTGGTAGGAGGTAGCTCATAGGGATAGTAGGAAGCCCTTTTCACTTATTGAGGTGGAGGCCACTCTAGCCTTGGGCAGCACCATGAATCAGAACTCCATAGGAAGCTAGGGAAAGTGGGGCTCCCTGAAGGGTAGGCTTCATAGACTCTCTAGCATTCTTGAGAGTTTTGTCTCTTGTGGGAGACTGGGGGAGCTTCAGTGTCAGAGCCGGAGGGAAGGAGAGTTGTTTTTATTTTTTTGTGGGTTTGAGTTTGAGTCCTTTGGATTTTTTTTTAAAGATAAATGAGGCTCATGTGCCTGCATCACAATATCACAAGAGGGCCCTTTTTGTTTTGTTTTAGACCTAAGCCAAATTCTGAGGTTTCAAGGAGGATGAGTACATGATCAAAAGGAAATACTTTCTTTTTTTAAAATTAAATTATTTTATTTGTTTTTGGTGTTCTACAATCACTTCCATATAGCTTAGATTTTTTCCCCCTCCATCCCTCTTATTCCCCCCTTCCTCTCCACTCCCTCCCTGAGATGGTGTACAATCTTATATGGGTTCTACACATACGTTCCTATTAAATACATTTTCACCTGAGTCATGTTGCATAGAAGAATTAAAATGAATGGGAAAAACCATAAAACAAAACAAAACATAATACAAAAGAAAATGGTCTGCTTCATTCTACACAGTTCTTTCTCTGGATGTGGAAGGTGTTTTGCCTCAAGAGTCCAATGGGAATTTTTTAAGTCCTTGCATTGCAATGAAGTTCTAAGTCTACCAGAAAAATTCCTCGCACACTGTGGTTGTTGCTGTGTACAAAGTTCTCCTGGTTCTGCTCCTTTCACTCAGCATTAGGTGATCAGCATTAAGAAATACTTTCTTAAAAAGCTCCTAAGACTGAATCAAGTTCAAGCAGATCTAGGACTTTGAATCTGGGCTATGGACATACTACTTTCCAATGGATAACATTTCTATAGTATTAGTTTAAATTAGTTTAAAATCTATCCTTTCTCACCCCAGTCCCAGGACAGGGAGGGAGTCTTCTGAATGACCTCTTCAAATGATTGGCTTTCTCTGTTGCATTATAGTATAAAGTCTTTTTCCGTTATGAAAGCTGGAGGGAATCTCTTGAATGATTGATTGGTGAGGTGTCCTCTGGACACACTGGTGCAAACACCATGCAACCACTGATTGATGTGCTCGCTCTTTCACGAGCACATTCATTTTCTGTTCTCTAACTCACACAATTTATTCATCCCATGATGCATTTATGCATCCATTATCACTGTCTTTCAAATTTTAAGCAGGGTGAAAAGATGAAAAGTTAATGCTTATAGAGTGGTGAGGCATGCCTATCCTAAGTAAAAGTACTGAGTTCCCCATATGTGCTGCAGAATATTTCTTAAAAGGTTTCCTTCTCTCCTCATAACCTATCAAATTCCATATATTAAAAACAACCATGGAGCTGTGAAAATAAAATGGTATCAGAGGCGAGACTAGAGATTTCTGGGTTGAATCTCCCATCAATAATAAGTGCACTGGACTGAAAATCAGGAGACTCATGAGGGCTGCTGCAAGTTTTTCCACCTTTCGAGACTCAGTTTCACCATCTGCATGGAAAAGCAAGGAAATGAACGAGAAGACCTCCTAAATTCCTTCCTGTCTTAAATAGCTAATGATCCTGTGGTTCAGCAAGTAGTGTAGTGACCATGTGGTGCCACCTGGTCCCCACCACCCTCTGCATAGAGTCTTCTGCTCGAGAGACAACAGAGTCAGAGGCTATCTGAGAAGCAGAAATGCTATAATGACAAAACTTAAATCAGAGGGTTCTGTATGAGACAGGTGAAGTTCAGTCTAGTTTTTGCTGGAGAATGGTCGCAAGGACTGATAGAAATAAAGGCATATGCTTTGTGAATTTTTACAGAAAATATTTTCTTTTTTTTTCTTTTAAAGGTTAATTTAGATGCTTGTGTAGTATATTAACCTTACTGAGACTTTTCTCCTCCACAGTAAGTGTACCCAGGTTTTCACAGTTTTCAGATGATATGGGCTCAAGGTATTCTCTTCTGCCCCCCCTCCCCTTTTTTGATATTTTTTGATATTCTAATCAATATTCTTAAACTCTGTTGCCAGGAAATAAACACAATTGAACACAACCAGATGTAGTCTGACTAGGGCACAGTACAGAGACATTATCAACTTTGTAATCCTGGAAGCCATCTTCCCTTTTATTCAGAAAAGATGGCATTAGAGTTTTCAGTTTGCTCTAAAAATATGGTAAACCCACAGCAAATTTGTAGAAAAAAATAGCGTAACTCAGGATCCTACACAGTTGCAAATATATACTTTGTGTCATTGCTACCTATCAAACACAGTCTTATGTCATATATTTCTTTTTCTAATTAAAATTCCTTCCTTCCTTGCAATTAATAAACTTTTTTCTTTCTTATTGTATCCCACAAAACAAAACAAATTATTCTAACTGTACCAAAACCTTTTAGTCACATATTTCTCATGAATATTACTAGATGACAGTTTCAACTGGGATAAAAAAGAGTAAGAGATTATGTGAGATACTTGATTAAAACGACCAAAAAAAAATTATTAGATTTATAGGTTTAGAAAAGGAAAGAGTCTTTATTCAGAAGGAAGCCAATTTCCTTAATGTGAAAGGTTACATTCCTCAATTTACTTCTTCAGAAATTTTCATAGCCTTTCTCACAAGTCAACAAAATTAATAAGACTTTTGCATTTAATTGCTCTTTCTGAAATGTTTTAATTCAATTACAATACAGTATTAAGTGTCTACTATGTACAAGGCACTATGTTGGGCATTGGAGATAGGGTGGGGTGAGAAGAATATGATTTACAGGCAAAGAAGTGTAATATATCTCATTGCAAAATGTCACAGAATGTAAGTATGTGAGAAAGATTAAGGAATTAGCTTTTTAAAAAGTTCTGAACTTAAGAGACTCAAAAAAGATGGGTTTTCCCACAAACACAGTATAACAGAAGAAGAGGGTAGTACAGGAAACTGCCCAGTCTCCATTATGTACAGCTTGTTTTCTTTTATATTCATCTATCTATCTATCTATCTATCTATCTATCTATCTATCTATCTATCTATCTATCTGTCTGTCTGTCTGTCTGTCTGTCTGTCTGTCTGTCTGTCTGTCCGTCCATCGGTCTACCTATTAAATTCAACATGTAACATTCAACATGTAACTTTCAATGTTATCTTACTTGTCTGTGATTCCTTCTGGTCTACTTCCTGTTTTCTTCTGTGCATTTAAAAAAAGTGATACCTCAATGGTCTAGTTACATTCCCAACTAAACCTCAGAGAGATGATCTTGAGAAACTTTCTGTGTTTTGTCAAAAAGTTAAGTAAGGGTCCAGCAACGGTTCCATCCATGAAAGACCATCCAAGATACATGTGGATAGGCTTAATAACAGAAGATGAGCCTATAGGGTGATAATTTTTTTGACCATACGAACTCATGATCACTCTGCAAACCCTCAAACAAAGCCCCAAATCCCAAATTGGTATGCCAAAATATGTGATCTTATGTACTGTTATTTACCCAGCCAAAAATCATTTATTCATCATTTACCCTATGAAAAGTCATTCTGAGCTTCACTCATTATTATTTAAAGTAACTTTTGCTCAGGTGATGATTTGGTCTTGGATATCCTGATAGCTCAGATTGCTTTTCCCCCAGGTCATCAATGTCTCTATTTTGAAAAGCCTTTTCCCTTCAAGACCCTGCCTGCCTTTAGCGAGCAGTGAAATGAGTGCCAGACTGCAGTAAGCAATTTGTTCATCCTTGGAGAGCACATTTGCACTACCCCATAATACAAGCTTTTAAATGATTTTATTCCTTCACCTGTGTTGAACATTAAGGGGGTAAATTTTCAGCCCAGGGATTTGGCTTTAAAACTCCAATTGATGTTAATGAGAATTGGTAATGAGCCCCTTCTTCGTAATTAGTGGCACCATACCTGTGTCAGTAGGAGGCAGGGCTCTGAAGTGAGCTTAACGAGGTGATAATGAGGAGAAAATGTTCTACCCTGGATTTTGGCCTGGTCCATACTTCACTGCTCAAACACTCTATAGGAGAGCATGCTTTAAAACAAATTTATAACCTGGCTTTTACTGGCTGTGTAGACCTACCCCTAAGAATAAAGAGTGTGTTCAAAAACCCACTCATGTCTGTCAAAGAAAAGGATGTGAGTAAGTGGAGACTAAAAGGATGAAGGAAGGAGATGACCAAGTCTTTTACTCCTTTTGTACATGGAACAATTTTTGGTATTGAAACAAAATACCTTTTGCTGATTCCCCCTTCCTCAATTAAGGCAGAATACAGTGGCTTAGAGGAACTCATTCCACACTGAGTGCCTAAATCCCTTTGCATTTAGCCAAAAATGAACCCTTACATACTAATCAGGGCATTTTATAGGCAGGAGTCAAAGAAAATAATGAACTGGCTGTTGTAGCATTCCTCCCGGAATATTATGTGACCAGCTATAGTCTGCGGCTAAAAACACAAGTGGTTTGGATCTTAAATATTCAATCTACCTGAGTAACTCCTTCCTGCTACAATACATGATCTAATCCAGCAAGAATAAAATGATCTCAGTCTAATAAAATTTTCACCGTACCCAGCAAAGGATATAAAAGTTGGATTATTGATTTTGTCTGAATGATGAGCTGTAATTTCGTACGCCAACAGAGTGAAGCACAAATCCTGTCCTGCCAGCTTTCATTATGGGCACTCACTTTTTTGCTACCAGGTAACTTACACCAAAGCACAATATAAATCTGGATTTCCTAAGTTACTGAAAATGAATCTCTTCAGCAGAAAGTAATTAATAGGAACTTTAGAATTGCAGCGTATCTGATTCATTGGGTGGTGGAGATAGAGGGTGAGAGTTGGTGAGAGAGTATATACCTAAGAAGAAAACTTTTAAAATTTGACTGCTATGCAGTTACACACTTTCTCAAAGATACAGTTAACTTAGATGGGAGCTCTAAATTGAGGTGGTACTTCCTTTTTCCATTGGAAATAGTTTTATGTTTTCTAAATTGGTTTTAGTCAATCCAATATTTAAAAACCATGTATCAAAATCAAAAACAAAACCCATTTTTATGAGTGTTGTGGCTGGTTAGCTCAGCACTATGTAAAACAAAAGCAAATGTCTTTTATAGATCGGTTAATTCCTTTGTCCCAGGGATGCAGAATGCAGGTCTTTATCTGTACAGCCATCTTACAAATGCATGCAGCTCGTCACAAAGAAGACCAGAAGAGAGAAAAAGTGTTCATGGTTAATGTAAATTCACCTTTCCTGCAAAACTACTTAAAAGAGATGGCACTGTGCTGGTATGTCATTATAACCATCTTCATAAAGAAAGGAAAGTACATAAAAATCTACTGATAATAAGTAGATCTCAAGCACATTCTATAGTTAATAAAAAATGTTAAGTTTCTGAAATTCCTTTGCTATACCAGAAAGATGAGTAAACCATCGCCATTGAAAATAAACAGGGATGGAGCTCATAAAGGTGTGAGGTATAAGGGAGTATATATGGTGCTATATGAGTGAAAGAAATGGGTGAAAAAAATGAAAGGACTACTTCAAGAGAAAAGTTTTTTTTGGTAGTTGAGTATTTCATGAATATCAATACGGAAAGCAGTGTGGTATTGTGGAAAGGGCACTGAATTCTAGGTGACCTAAATCTGAGTTTCAATTCAGTCAGTAGCTTGCTGTGTAACCTTAGGCAAGCCATCACTTTCCTGAGTCTGTTTCTCAAATGGAAAATATAACAGTTGGATTAGATGAACTCCAAGATTTTTTCTAGCTCAAACATTTTATGACTACTGAAGAAAAATATGACCTGCACCTTCAGTACCCTACTTATCCCTGAAGCAAACAATATCCTATGAATCCAATTAATTCCTGTGAATGAAACTTGTAATACTTGGTCAGAAGTTGCTGTAGAAGAGGAAAGATTACAAATGACATGACTATAGGGAAGTATCAGGATTTCTAAAACTTGTTTATTCAAATAACTAGGCTTTAATAGACTGGGGCTTTTGCCCGGCATTTAAATTTTTAAAACCATAAGTTTCTTTCTTAAAATGAATAAACCAAATCTGCTTAGGAATACTTAAAGAGCTAAAGTACATGACAATCTATCATCAAAACTGACATTCCTGTAGGATATGAGACATGAATAAATCACTATCTGTAAAATCCTTAGAGGTGGAGATGGTTGCCTTAGTCTAAATTCTTGCTAAGCGTTCAGTATTCTCCACTGGGTCTCTGACTTTGCTATCAACCTTTTTTTTCCTTTGGAGGAAAACAGAAGAACATCTAACCTATTTGTGAACAAAACTTATTCTTATGATAACCCCTGACAAGCAGTCATTCAGACTTTTGGGGAAGAATATCATTGCCAGGGAACTTACTACATCCTGAAGCTGCCATTTTTGAATAACTCTCCTTGGGAGGATGTTTTCCTTCAAACTGAGCCAAATCTATCTCTCTGCTACTTCTACCCATTGCTCTTACTTCTTCCTTCTTAATCCTTCTTAAGCATAGAACCTTCAAATACCTGGAGACAAGCTATCAATCCCTCCACTTCCCTCCCCAAGTTGTCTCTTTTCCATCTAAATTCCCCTACCTCCCCATTCCTTGGTTACAATTTGTTGTCCTTTTATCATCCTTACCATACTCCTCTAAATGTACTCTAGCTCGTCCATGTGCTGAACCGAACAGAATGACTAGGGAGGAGCGCAAAGGGATCACCACTTCCTTTGTCTTGGACAACAAGCCCTCTTCTCATGGTCTAAGACTGTATTATCGTTTTTGGCTGCCTTTTCACAGTGTTGACTAATGCTAGCAATGTTGAAACGTTGGTCTTGTGATTCCCTAAAACCTCCAAATCTTTTTCACAGTAACTGTGTTCTAGCAAGGCCTCTTGTATTCAACACACATATAGTTCATTTTAAAAAGCCAATACAACTGAATGAAACAAACATTTATCAAGGAGGTGCAGCACACTATACTTGGCACTAGGGATTCCAAGACAAAAAGAAAACAGTTGTTGTCCTCAAAGGGCTTATGTTCTATTGGGGAAACACAGCATGTACATAAATGAGTATAATACAAGTACAGTAGAGAAGGTGAAGATTCAGAGAGTTGGCGATAAGGACAGGGTATATTCCTGGTATGTAGAACTAATATGAATGCACAGGCATGGCAGGTGGAGTACGAGAGTTTGGAGAACAACTAATCGTTTGCCTGGAATGTAGAGTGAATGAAGAATGGTAAGATGTAAGCCTGGAAAGGTAAGTGAGAGCCAGTTTGGGGAAGGCCTGGAATGGCAGGCGAAGGCAAATGTACTTATCTTTTAGGAAATGAGAAGGCATTGTGTAAGAGTCCGAAGTGTAGGATGCTACATTTATTCCAATCATGTATTCAAATTTTTGGAGCTAAAAACAAAAAAAACCCCAAAAAAACAAAAACCAAAAACCCAAACCACCTGTTGGCTTTTCCACAAGTACTGTGGCACATGGGATTCCGGATGCCATTTTGGCTTGTGTGATGGTGCTAATGAAATATGAAAACTGATACAACCTAAAGATACATTAAAAACTCATCAGCACAACTTGGAGTACCAGTACAATCTGGCAATCAACTTCATGTAAAATTGTACCATCATATATATCAATGTAACAGATGAATAACATTTATCATCTAGCAAACATCTTTCCAGTCTTCAGAATAACTCTAATGTTTAAGTTTTGTTAAAGGATTTTATTGTTTTAAAATAAAATCTTATGGGGCTCAAGAAATTATTGGTGCTAGGACAGTGGAAATTTCTTCATGGTGCCTGATACTGCAAGTGTAATTTTGCTTCCTACTACAGAAATGATCATTGATCTTTTTTTGTGTCTTAAAATTTCAGTAATTCAAAAAAAGTTCAGAGCTCCTTGGTATATATAAACTACAATGAGGTCTTCTCACTTGTCATCAAACTTTCTCCAGGCTAGGTTAGGATCTGTAGCTTGGTTGCTACAAATGAATGGTATCTAGGGAGAAACTATAGTCACCAGGGCTTCTTCCCCTGACTCATATATGCCGGAAAATATCTGGGCCAGAAGTACTCAGTTCTGTCTGTAACTCTTTGCTTAGGGACTCTTCTATAGATTCTGAGTGACCAATTTGGGTTTTAACCTGAAGTTGGAAACCAATGCTGAACAAGCTGCCTTCTGCTTCCCCTACAAAACTAATTTATTTTGGAAATTGTTACTAGATCCAAAGCAAATTTATTCAGCCACAGATTATTATTAAAAATTTATTTGAGACTGAGTATGTGTTAGGCACTATGAAAGTGCTGATTAAGTTCATAATAAAAAAGAAAATGAAAAAGATCAACAGCGAAGGTCTTATTTCTATGCAAGATTAAATAAAGAGTTTGGGGTTTTCTATCAATGCTTATATAATATGGTTATCAAAAAAATCAATGCTACAGACCAATGTAAGTTAATGTGCATGAGAGGAAGAGAATGTCAAGCCTCCATTAGTTGTCTGGAAAGATAAACATCAGTTATACTCTTTTAATATTAATCACAATATAAGAAGAGTTCTATTTGGTTACTGTGATACTCAAATCTCATCCATTAGGATAATCCCTCCAATTATAGAGATCTCAATCCATACAAATTTGCCCATCTCACCATATCATTGGTAAGTCTGCAACAGGAAATCTACCCACTGGTGCTAGTAAAATGAGAAAACTGACACAACCTAAAATAACAACTGTGTTGGGAACTTTCTTTACTTTCTCTTTTAAGAGGATACCAGTGGAGGACTTAGAATGCGCTCCCTGGTAAAGGGAAGTTTTGACTAGAGCAATTCATAAAAAACAAAGGCACAGACATTTTTAAATCTATGCCACTACCAGTGCAATCATGAATCTTTGAAGTACTGAAGTACTAAACTGTCCTGGAATGGCAAGAAGGGCAATATTAAAGAGCTATTCAAAGAACTACAGATAAGCTGCCACCTTATCTGTCTTGTCTGCCTCATAATTGATATTATCTCTCTGTACGCTCAACAAATACGTACTTTAATCAAAGTAGATTATTCACCATCCAATGTATATATCTGCTCCCTCATTCCTCAGTTTCTCTCACTCTGTGTTTTTGCCTTTCTCTGTCTCTTCACTGCTTTAGAATGTATACATTTGAACTGATTCAAAGTGAAATGAGCAGAAGCAGAAGAACATTGTACAAGTAAACAGTAACATTGTAACAATGATGAAATGTGAAAGACTTAGCTACTCTGATCAACACAATGATCCACAATAATTCCAAAGGACTCAGGATGAAAATGCTTTGAACCTCTAGAGAGAGAACTGATGGATTCTGATTGCAGACTGAAGTATGTATTTTTTCCTCTTTATTCTTCTTGCTTTTTAAAATTTTTTACAACATGGCTAATGTGGAAATATGCTTAATATGACTTCATATGTATAATAAATATTGCATTTTTTGCCTTCTCAATAGGTGTGAGAGGGGATGAAGGGAAGGAGAGAATTTGGAACTGGAAATTTAAAAGAAAAGAATGTATAAATTTGTTATATCAACCAACTAATTTATGGCTCAGGAATGTAGGTAGCCAGCAATAAGTTAAAGTCTGCAGATCTACTGATGGAACATGAAGGCTGTCTACCTCTCATTCTCTGATTATGTGACTGTACTACCTTTTGGAGTCAGAAATTTCTTTGATTCTATCTTTTACACTACTTTTCCTTTGCAACGCATCAGTGGTAATACATTACAAAATCTAGTCACTATGTATCACCTAATTAGAATGTAGGCTGCTTGAGAGCAGCGATTATTTCAGTTTTTATATCCCCAGTGCCTGGTACAGTCCCTGGCACAAAGAGGGTGCTAGTAAATGTTTACTTACTGATTTCTCAATTGCCCATGGGTGACTTGCAACCTTAATTCTTTGAACCAAAGCCATACAGTAACTCCAGAAGAATATTGTTAAAGAGGCAGGCCTTTGTTTTAGAGAGAAGCTTAGGGTCATGAAAACACTGTAATTTTCTAAATGAAATTCAGCCCCATTGTTCCCTTTATATGTTATGAACATTTCACTTAAGAAGATAGTTTGGACATGTTAGACACAATGATCACTGAATAAACAACATGACACATAAAGAAAGTGATTACATCCTTATCGAAAGGAAATGACCAATTACTAACAAGGAAGTCATTTCCAAATCACCACTCTATGTACAGTCAGATTATCAACTTATTAGAGAAAAAATAGAAGTCAATATATAATTAGAAGAAAGGATAACAATGCAATGAAAGTATACAACTGAAGCAATTTCAACCCGACTTATTTAAACATACTATTGATGCCAAAACAATAACAACAAACTTCCCAAAGAACAAGAACCAAAAAGCCAAGAGGAAATGGCTAACAGAACGGACATCAATACAGATCACCAGGGAAGTAAACAGCTGGAGTTAGTAGGGCTGGCCGCCATCGTGGAAAGACTGAAAGGAAAGGAAGGGATAGGCATATTCAAGGGGGGAAGCTGCACTGCAATAAAACTAGAACTTTATTCTTAATAATTGTCACCCTTGTTGGAGGTGGCTGTCCTCAGCCCATACACACTAATGTAAGGGACTCAGCCTATGATGCAGATGATTCACCTGGATTTCTTCTTCTAAGGCCACATTCATCTACAGTCTCTCCCTCTTCAATGTCTCTGTCCACCTGCTTACAAACATGGTCAGTTCTTTCTAGGCCCCAAAAAACCAAAAACAAACACCCTTTAACATTGCTAGCATTTTCTTTTTGGATGCCGTTCTTTGAGAAAAGAGATGAGGGAACATTAACTCAATTCCATGCAGAGTACTATGTTAATTCTTTAATGCAAAGTTTAGTAGGAAAGAGCCTCTGATCCTCAGAAGCTGCAGTCCAGTAGGGATCTATGTCAGGCAATGACAAAACAAAAAAATATAAGACATGTGCCAATCAAATAGACCCACATTTCATAATTACCTTTCTCAGCAGTAGAAGAAGGAATCCAGGTAGATCATCTGTGTCGTAGGCTGAGCCCCTTACTTGGTGTGTAGGGCTCAGGTTATTTACTACCTTCCCTGATTATCTGTATTGATGTCCATTCTGTTACCTATTTCCTCCTAGTTTTTTGGTTGTTGTTCTTTGGGTTTTTTTGTTGTTGTTGTTTTGGCATCAATAGTTTGTTCATCAGGTTGAAATTGCTTCAGTTGTACATTCATTTGGGGAAGATATTGGTTACAAAACAAACTCATGCACGATGTTGGTCATTTTTCTTTGTAAACATTAAAGCTCAAAGATTTTCAGCTGTATGATGATATCAACTTCTTATTTGAAAAGATGGAATGTATAGAATGGGTCAAATATTTACTAATTTCCATATGAACTAATGCTCTTCTAGAGGCAGTTTAGAATCTTCTAGAGGCAGATTTCTGGTCTAGAAATCAGTAGACTTTCATTCTAATGTTAACTCTGCCACAAATGAGCTGTATTACTTTAGGCATGACATTTAATCCCTTCAGGGTTCATTTTCCTAATTTGTAAAATAAGGGAGTTGGGGGGGATTATCTTTAGGGTTCCTTCCAGCCCAAGCTCCAAATTCTATGATTTTAAAAGACTGTAAATTGCATAAGAATAGTCATGGGTAGGGGTTTCTACACCCGGTGTCCTCTAGATTGATGAAATTAAAGGTTCAAATAACAGCGCTTCAATTTATTGGTTTAGAAGAACAGATCAACTCAAAAACTAAATTCTTGCGATTTTTTTTTTTTTTGCTAGACGTTAAAACAAATACCTCCTGCCAATAAAGATCCATAGAAAGAGCAGGTCATGAGCTCTACCTATAAAGCATCCTAATATGAAGTATAAAGGAGGGCAAACATGAATAAAATTTGAATGTTTTTTTTTGGTATAAGCTTATTTTTGTTAGGTTAGGAAAACAGCAGATTCTTGTATTCTGGTGTACAAAAGTTATATGAATAAAACATGGCTGTGCAAATGAACTCACAATCTTACCCCAAAGTGCCATTAGGGAATAAAATGTTTAATGTCTCATCCACTTCCCTAGGAAAGTGAGAGTAAACCTGAGCACAGAGACAAAACAACAACACCCCCACCCCACCCCCACCCCCACCACACTAGAAATAAATCTGCTACGGGGAAATGGTTTGATAGACCTTTGAAGGACTTCAAAACTCTCAGTAATATGTTATTCACTTAAAAATATTCCCATAATTCTGCTGTCTCCCATCATTCGGTGCCTCAAGATTCATCTGTCAACTTTGATGCATCTTTTTAAGTACCCCTCCAAGTCTAAAACTCCATGCCTAGAGACCACAGATGAGCATTCCTTGCTTTGAAACTATCTGATCAATCAGAAGATCATTTACCTGCAAGGATTATTTGGTGAAGCTAAAGCGGCACATCAACCCAAGCATCTGAAGGCTGAGGCAGCAAAACGTCAACAACAAATTGTCATTGGCATTCCATTTATGAACCTTCAAACGGCATCAGATCTTTTCCATGGGAAACCAGATCAGGTCAGACTAGAGCTGAATATTTCTTAACAAGCTAACCATCAAAAGAACTTACGTTTTGAATAAAAAGGCCATCATTTGTTGATTTGAATATCAAAGGGATCCACTGCAAACTCCCAGTCTAGAAAAACCTCCCTAAGCTACACCAGACAGGTGTTTAATAATCTATTATTAAGGCACTATTTTAGGTTACTCAGAATTATAAAAAATAGCTGTAGCTGTGAAGCTGCAAATGGGACTGCACAAAGAAATGAATGCTATTAACATACTATTAACAATTCAAAAGAATGAGTTGACATACCAATCAAACTTGTTAATTGACTGTCAATGGCCTGTCCCTGAATATACAACATGACTGCATTATAGATTTCAAATGCTGACAGGAAGACAGTTCCATTTGCATTAACTTCATAAACTGATCAACAACCAAACTGCCACATACATTTATAATGGGGAGTCGAAGCATTTCAATATTCATGGAGCTCTGTAATTGTAAATTAGGTCCTGGCAAACAATACAATACTGTACATATTCTAAAATATCCTAAATTTCCTTGACCTACTTTCCTTTTGATTGTGCAAGAAATGAGGGGAAAAAAGTTAACATCTCAGAGATGATTTTTGCTTTAATTTATGGTTTCTGCCTTAAGCAAAATTTGTTTGCAAGCCAATTTGCAACTCTAGTTTATAACAGTTCTCTAGATACATCTTAGGTCTACAATATATGAGGTATACAAAGACATGTAAAAGTGTTCTCAGTTCTGTGATGGAAAATAAGAAAATCAGAAACAAGGTGGTATCATATTTTGCCTATGTGTGCCAGAGCAATGAACTACTATGCAATGTGGTTGGTGAATAAATATTAACATAAAAGAATGATTATCCATTAATCCTGTGCAAGAACTTTTTTTCCACCTCCCCAACAGACCTGCTATTTTGAATCATACTTCCGTGTCCTCAGTCATCCATCTGTTTGGGGATCAATACAGTAAGGCAACTGAAGATAAATGAGATTTAAAGAATATGTTTACCCTAAGGTTTCCTGATAAATGACCTAAAATCCAATATTTATCAGTACAATGATATTCCTTTTAAATGTTCCTTAAACACTTAAAAGATTTAAAACACTTAAAATACTAAACATTATTTAAATTGTTAGCAAGTTTTTAGCTATTTCTGTTTCAGATACCTGACACTACTTCTCAATGCAATAAGTGTTACTCAAATTTTCTGCAGAAAGCTTTTCCTATTATTTTGACAAATCAAACTTTGGGCCTGGGCCAATTTTCCTCTCATTGGACATGTCAATTGACTCTGGTATTACAGAACACAAAATTGCAATGGTTTAGAAAATCATCTTTTTTGTTAATCTTGAAACTAAACGACCAATTGAATAATTAACCAGATGAGGTTCTCAGTTTTATCTTAGTTGGATAGTGGTATTCTAACATCATTTCAATATGGATAAATGCTTATGCCATCAGTTAGATAACAGATTAAAAAAACTATCATGCTAAATGGCAACACATGATGGGTACTGATAAGTGATATCTCTACAAATATATGCTTAAAGGCTCTTGAGATAGTGAACATACTTGAACCAAGGAAGATTTAAATTAGAAAATGAAAAAATTGGGACTGAGTATCAGGAAATCTGGGTTTACTTACACTAGTTGTGTGACCCTGGACAAAACCTCAAAGCTTCTGTGCATGGAATTCATCTATAGAATGGAGGTAGCCATTTGTGTTACCTTCTTCACAAAGTTGTTCTGAGGACAAAATGAAATATAGACTGCCAGAAGTACTCTGAAAACAGTAAGTTGTCAATGAAGTTTGGGCTATTATTCTACAAAGCCAGCTGAAATGCAAAGTGTTTGAGAGCTAAGTTGGTTACAATGGAACAGAAAAACTGGACAGCAGGAGAAGCTTATGTAAGAAACATTTGAAAAGAGGAAGGTTACTGAATAGCTCTGGGTTCATTTTCATTTTGTAACTTGAAGCAGTTCATCTTTCATTCATTCACTCATCTACTTATTTATTTGCTTTTAGTTTTCAACATTCACTTTTATAATATTCTGAGTTCTAATTTTTTCCCCTCCCTCTCAGTTCACCTATTAATAGCTTATTCTTTTCTTAGACAATATCACTTTTTGTTTTATATACTCATATACAAACACATACAGCTACTTGATTATATGCTATTGACTTCTGAAACTGGTATTTCTTTGAATCTATAATTTTTATTTATAAAATCATAGAATTTAAAGCTTGGAAGACCTTAGAGCTCAAGAAATGTTAGAGCTTAGAGCTCAACCCCATTACTTTAAAGATGAGGAAGTTTAAGCAGAGAGATTATAAACAATTTGCTGTTGGCCGACACGCTATTTAGTAGCAGAGCTGGGGTTAAAACTCAGGGTTCCACTCTCAAACCAGTGTTCCTTTCATAATATCACTTTGCATTAAGAAGTTTCAAGATACGCTGATCACTGATAACTTTACATAGTGCTTCAATATTAGCAAAACTCTATATTTGCCATCTTATTTGATCCTCCCAACAACCCTCTGATTTAGGTGTTATTCCCATTTTATAGATGAGGAAACCAAGGTTGAGAGAGTTTAAATGACTAGTTTGGTCATACAGACGCTAGAGTCCAAGATGGGATTCAAATTGAGGTCTTCCTAACTCTGGGTCTACCACTCTAGCACCTAGCTCCCAATAAGGAACAACATCATATCAAGAAAGGGAGAATCCATTACCTTCACACTATATGTACAAAGTTTTGTGTAAATATTTCAGGGTTTATCTTTTGCTAGTCTTTCCAATCTTTATAAAGATTCCTGGACCCCTAAAAGGAAAGCAACCCAGTCCCTGAATTTTCCCATATATTCCAGCCGCCCAGATCACTGCTGCCCAAGGCGTCTAGCTCATTCCAGTCCACCGAGGACAGTACTTTCATAGCTTTTCTTGGTCCACCCCAGACTGCTTAGTACTCCTTTTATTATTGTAGTTGGCCCACTCCAAACTACTTACCACTCTTTAATACCATCCAGATCTTTTCACTGTCTCTTTTTTATATATAAGAATCAGTCTCAATCCCTGTAAGCTGAAGATTCACTAGGTATCTAGCCTGTTCCTATTGGCCTTACAATAAACTTCCTCTTGACTGGAAGAAGATCTGAGTGTGTAAGTTCATTCCAGGAGGAAAGCTCTGCGTACACTGACATTATAGGGTGCCCAGCAATCCCAAACTGTATCATTTCTAGTCTGAATTACTCTTAAATAAATATTTTCTCCCATTCATGAATCATGGTACTCTTTATTTTCCCTCTGTAAGCTTCTCCCTACATTGAGCTTATATTCCTTATATATACGTGGTGCTCACAACATTTTTTTTCAAGTTTGTCATCACTATCAAGGTTGTTCCCCTCTTGTTTTCTATTAAGATGAGCTTGATTCCAATATTTATTATTTCTCCATAAGGCAAGCTGAAGTCAAAACTGCTCATCATTTCAGTCTAGACTTTGGAGGCTCAATGGTTAGTCAACCTAAGTATTTATTAAGTGACTCATTACAAAAGAGGCAAAAGACAGTCATGGCCATCAAGGAGCTCACAGCCTAACAGAGGAGAAAGCAAAGAATCAAATATGTATAAACAAGCTACATAGGGGATATAATTAGGACATAATCAACAAAGGGAAAGCACTGAATGAAGAGGGGCTGGGAAAGTCTTCCTGGAGCATAAGAGATTTTAGCTGAGCCTTGAAGGAAGTCAGAAGAAAAGGCAGAGAGGAGGAGGGAGAACATTGTAACCAAGGGGAAACCAAAGAAAATGTGTGTGTGTGTGTGTGTGTGTGTGTGTGTGTGTGTGTGTGTGTGTGTGTGTGAGAGAGAGAGAGAGACAGAGAGAGAGAGAGAGAGAGAGAAAGAGAGAGAGAGGGAGAGAGAGAGAATATGGAATGTCTTCTTCTGAACAGCAAGAAGGCCAGTGTCACCTGATCAAAGAGTACATGGAGGGAAATAAAGTGTAAGAAGACCAGAAAGATGCTTATGTGCGGGTAGGTTTTGAAGGGCTTTGAATGCCAACTAGAGGATTTTCTATTTGATCTGGGAGATGAGAGGAAGTCAATTGTTGATACTAATTTAAAACAAATTCTCCCTCTCTCATCCTGAGGGCTTGACTCCTTCTTTCTCTAGGATGAGGATGAAAAACAACCTTGGATTTGTAAATTAGGAAGTTAATGGTGTACTTTGGAAGAACAGAGGCCAATTTTCACATTGAGGAGAAAGTGGGTTTTTATGAAGTGAAGTAACAGAGGTAGAAATAATTTTGTTAATAGAAGTCAAGCAGTGAAAGGCAGAAGACAGATGGGTTTGTTCAGGGATGAGATGGGCAATGGACTCAAGGTCATAGGTAAGCTATTACTCTTAGTGAGGTACATGGATAGTTATTTATTTTTTTGACCAAAAATAACAGTATGTAATCATGGAAAAACACTTTAAAGAATGGAGAACATAAGGAGACTCATCTTGGGAGCTATAAACTGATGGGACAGTCGGGAATTTGAGAAGAGAGGGAAAAGTTTGGAACAGTTGTTGTGGGGGATGAAATTAGCAATCAGTTAAGATTAGTGAGTAGCAAAAGGGCCAGCAAAAAGTTATAAATCATAAATTTGGATTGGATGAAGGTGATTTTTTTCTTCTGTCATGTAATAGGAATGAAACAATCAGCCAGTGGATGTTGCTAATGGATGAAAACTGCTAGGTGATGAATGATAAAATGGTAGACAGTAAGAAGATTCTAGTTTGGTGACTGGAATTAGAGGGATTAAAACAGCCAACCACAAGGCAAAGTCTGGGTAGAAAGGAAAAATAGACTAGGAGAAGAATGGAATAACCAAAATTAACTCAACTCAGAGTTTGAGGTAGATTTGGGATATAGGCATTATGGAATATACCTACATAATATTTCACCCTAGGTGGTTTCCTGAACCTTGGTTATATTATATAGAGCTTCTGACTTCAGTATTTGGGAAGAGAGGTGTGGCCAGGTTTGAAACTTTCATAAAATTTCAGATCATCTGATTGGTTCAAATTAAAAATAAATGAGATACCAAATTAAATTTTTTTTGTGAGCTCAGAAACCTTTTGCATGAGATTTTATTCTGTTACATTATATTATGCCCAAGAGGGTATGGTCCATAATCATACTGCTCTTTCTGCTGTCATACTGAATAGCAAACATTAAGCTAATTTGTTGTCTGGTATTACTTGTATATCTCTTTTGGTTTTAAGGCTTATAAAGTCTCCCTTCTCTTAAAGATATATTGTATTCTGTCTGTTAGCTTAAGGTGAATTTTTTCCTCTTCTGGAAACTTGCTCGTATTATTCATGTACACTACCTTTGTGTTTTCTTTAAGTGCTATTGTACAAATGTATTTATCCTTAAGAGCCTATGAAATACTTAAAAATACTAAATTTGAATATGACTAAATCATTCCCCAAAGTTCATTCACTTCTTCTAAAAATAATTGGATATATTTTCTTCATCATTATCTAGTTCATTCCTCTAACTCTTAAGTCAAGGAAGATTTGAAATAAACCAATTCAAAGTAATGTTAAAACACACAGCTAAAAATTCTGTGCAATAGAAAGACTAGTGCAGCTTGATATCTCATAAGAAAAAGGCAACATTCTCTAACTTCAGTGAAAAGGCAGTATGAAGCAGTGAGTAGAGAAACCAGAAGGTCTGGGTTCAAGTCTTGACACTTGTCTCTACTAACTATATGACACTAGGTAAGTCATTTGACTTCTCAGTACCTCAGGAAACTCTTTAAGATTCTAAGATGTAGGGTGGTGGAACCAAGATGGATGGCTGAGTAGAAAGATACACATACTCTAGCTCTTCCCCCACAGTTCACAAAATACTGTAAAAAATGACTCTCAACAAATTCCAGAGCAGCAGAAGTCACAGAACAACAGAGTGAAAGAGATTTCAAGTCAAAGGTGGCCTGGAAGGCCTACAGGAAAGGTCTGTCGCATAGGACATGGAGCGGAGCCCAGCCCTGGTCACGCAGCACGGGGAGGAACAGGACCAGAACAGGCCTCTGGGGCACAATCCCCAGTAACAGCAGAGGGTCTCAGATCCCTCAACCCACAGGCACTAAGGAAAGATTCAGAGGTCATTGAGAGGGCTTTCCCAACTGGGTGAGAGGGGAGAGGGGCTCCTCACTAGCACTGGCCCCAGGTGGTGGTATTGGTGGCAGTAGCAGTGGTGGCAGCAACTGATCTGAATCTCAGTCCTGAGCATGGTCCTGGGGTGAGGAGGAGCACTAGGACCCTCCTCTTGACAAAGGATTCAGAAGTCAAGTAACTGGTTGAGAAAATGCCCAAAAAAGGGGAAAAAAAATAAGACTATAGAAGGTTACTTTCTGGGTGAACATCTGTTCACTCCATCCTTTCAGGTGAGGAAGAAAAACGCATACTGTCAGAGGAAGTGAAGTCTTCTGCATCCAGTACCTCCAAAATAAATAATTCTCAGGACATGGAAGAGCTCGAATAGTGAGTTAACAGCTTGCTAAAGGAGACTTAAAAAAAATGCTGAAGAAAACAACACCCTTAAAAACAGGCTAACTCAATTGGAAAAGGAGGTCCAAAAAGCCAATGAGGAGAAGGAGGTTTTAAAAAGCAGAATTAGTCAAATGGAAAAGGAGGTTCAAAAGCTCACTGAAGAAAATAGTTCTTTAAAAATGAGAGTGGAGAAGATGGAAGCTAATGACTTCATGAGAAACCAAGAAATTACAAAACAAAACCAAAAGAATGAAAAAATAGAAGATAATGTGAAATATCTCAGTGGAAAAACAAGTGACCTGGAAAACAGATCCAGGAGAGACAATTTAAAAATTATGGGACTATCTGAAAGCCATGACCAAAAAAAGAGCCTAGACATCATCTTTCATGAAATTATCAAGGAAAATTACCTTGATATTCTAGAACCAGAAGGCAAAATAAATATTGAAAGAATCCACTGATCACCTCTTGAAAGAGACCCAAAAAGAGAAACTCCTAGGAAAATTGTAGCCAAATTTCAGAGTTCCCAGGTCAAGGGGAAAATATTGCAAGTGGCTAGAAAGAAACAATTTGAGTATTGTGGAAATACAATCAGGATAACACAGGATCTGGCAGCTTCCACATTAAGGGTTCAAAGGGCTTGGAATAGGATATTCCAGAAGTCAAAGAAACTGGGATTAAAACCAAGAATCACCTACCCAGCAAAACTGAGTATAATACTTCAGGGGAAAAAAATGGTCATTCAATGATATAGAGGACTTTCAAGCATTCTTAATGAAAAGAGCAGAACTGAAGAGAAAATCTGACTTTCAAACACAAGAATCAAGGGAAGCATGAAAAGGTAAACAGGAAAGAGAAATCATGAAGGACTTTCTAAAGATGAACTGTTTACATTCCCACATGGAAAGATAATATTTGTAACTCTTGAGACTTTTCTCAGTATTTGGATAGGTGGAGGGATTATACGCACACACACACACACGTAGACAGAGAGCACAGGTTGAGTGGAATCAGAAGGGATGATATCTATAAAAAATAAAATTCAGGGGTGAGAGAGGAATATATTGGGAGGAGAAAGGGAGAAATGGAATGGGCAGGCTAACATTTATAAACAAGATAAGAAAAATCCTGTTCAATGGAGGAGAAAAGGGAGAAAGTGAGAGGGAAAAAGTGAAGCTTACTCTCTTCACATTTGGCTTAAGGAGGGAATAACATGCTCACTAAATTTGGTATGAAAATCTAGCTTACTCTACAGGAAAGTAGGGGAGAAGGGAACAAGTGGGGTGAGGGGGATGGTAGAAGGGAGGGCAAATGGGAGAAGGGTGTAATTAGAAGTAAACACTTTTGGAAAGGGACAAGGTCAAATGAGAGAATAGAATAAATGGAGGACAGGGTAGGATAGAGGGAAACATAGTTAGTGTTACACATATGACTATTATGGAAGTCTCTTGCAAAACTACACATATATAGCCTGTATTGAATTGTTTGCCTTCTCAGGGGGGATAGGTGGGGAGGGAGGGAGAGAAGTTGGAATTCAAAGTATTAGACATGAATGTTGAGAATTGTTATTGCATATAACTGGGAAATAAGAAATACAGGTATTGGGGTATAGAAATTTATCTTGCTCTACAAGAAAAGAGAGAAGATGGGAATAAGGAAAGGGTGGCATGTGATAGAAGGGAAGGCACATTGAGGGAAGGGGTAATCAGAATGCAAGCTGTTATGAGGTGGGGGAGGGGAGAGATAGGGAGAAAAATTGGAACTCAAAATTTTGTGGAAATGAATGTTGAAATCTAAAAATAAATAAACATTAAACAAAAGATTCTAAGATACAAAGAAGTTGCAGGTCTGCATTTGCAGAGGGAGTTTCCTTATCAGGAATTCCTTTTTCACTGAAATAACAGGTCTGGTCCAAAAACAAAACAAAAATGACAAATTAATAAAAAGAATGGCAGTTTCAAGGAAAAGTAATGCCTATACCCATGGATTAAAACAGTTTTGATTTAAAGAATATGGGCATAAAAGAAATGAGTACAATGTACATTTACATAGAGGTGGAATCAAACTGTACAAAAAGGGCTCAGTGGAAAATACAGATTGATACATGTTCTGATTAGTTTTGTCCAAATCAGTCACAGAACTGACCAGAAGAATCTACCATCTGACCTTCCTAACTTGGTCCTTACTTTTTCAGCTTCCCTACAACAATGACTTTCATCCTCCTCCACTCCATTTGAATCCCTCGATGCTGTGACTTCATTGTTAACTTTAGGAACTCCTCTGCTCCAAAAACTGAGGCTCTGATTTTTTGGTTTTGATCACAACCACCTGCCAATCCACCTCTCTTGCCTCTCAGTCCATTACTAACTTCAATCATCTTACTATGTATCATATGCTTTATGATTATTCATTTTACCAATGTGCTCACTATATCTCCTCACCTTCTTAATCTACTGTTTCTTGCCTTGCCAGTTTTGAGCAAAGTCCAGTTTCATTGCCAAGACAAGGCAAGAAATCACTGCTGGAAAGTTACAAAAGCAAATCATCTCATTTAACCTCAGCTAGGTTTTCATTAGAGATACAGATTGGATTTAGGATTTCACTGGTATCGGAAACTCCATCTACCTTCTCTGCTATTTATAGTCTTTCCACTGTGCTATACTACCTCTCTTGGTTTTTTCTTTATATCTACAAAGCCCAGCACAATGAGTGCATATAATGGATGATTAAGAAATAATTACTGAACTGAATCAAATTCTACCCCAAAGTCAAGGGACCTCAAGTTGCCCCATAACCAAATTGGATAGCTTTCTGTTCCCTGAATACACCTTGATTTTTCATAATTTCACATACTTTTTGCTCTCTTAGAATATCCATCCCATCTATCAATATCCTGTCTTTATAAAAAATCTTAAATTCTTTTGCACAAGTATATATTAAGCACCTACTGTATGGTAAGCACCCTGCTGGGGGGAGAAGGAATAAAAACTAAGTAGTCTCTCCCATCAAAGATTTCATGTTCTTTTAAAGAAAATAGCATGCACATATATAATATGAAATACATAAAAGAAATATTTCTGAGGAAGTGGGGAGAGCACTAGCACTTGTGAGAAATCAGGAAAGACTTCTTGTAGAAATTGACATTAAGCTGAGCTTTGTAAGAAACTAGGAATTCTAAGAGATGGAAATGGGAAAGAAATGCATTCTAGAAATGAAGAAGTAACATGTACCAAGGCATATACAAATATATGGTATAAATAGGTCAGTTTGGTTATAACTTAGTGTGGGAAGGGGAGTAATATGACAAAAGCTCTGACACGGATTATGAAGGACTTTAAATGGTAAACAGAGGAGTCTGTACTTGATCCTAAACGTAATGCATAGTTAGCTACTGGAGTACCTCTTCTTCTTCCTTCTTCTTTTTAAATATATATTTTTATCTCATTAAATAGTTCCAAATTACATAACAAATTTTTAACATTCATTTTTAAAACTTTTAAGTTCCAGATTCTCTCCATCCTGCCACTCCCCCATCCCTTGAGAAAGCAAGCAATATATCAATTATACATGTGAAATCATGCAAAATATATTTCCATATTAGCCATGTTGCAAAACAAAACATAAAAAGAAATAAAGAGGAAAAGAAATAAAGTAAAAAATTTGCTTCAATATGCACCGAGTTCATCTGTTCTGTCTCTGGAGGCAGATAACATTTTTCATGACGGATCTTTTGGAATTGTCTTGGATCATTGTCTTTATCAGAATAATTAAATCTTTTACTTTGATCATTGTTACAATACAGCTGTTACTATGTCCAATGTTCTCCTGGTTCTACTTGCTTCACTTTACAGGATTTAATATAAATCTTCCTGGGTTTTTCTGAAACCATCCTGCTCATCATTTCTTATAACACAGTGGAATTCTATCACAATCATATACCATAACTCATTCAGCCACTCCCCAACTGATGCACATCCTATTGATTTCCAAATCTTTGCCACCACAAAAAGAGCTGCTATAAATATATTTGTACCTTTTCTTTGATCCCTTTGGGATATAGACCTAATAGTGAGACTGCTGGGTTGAAGGGTATGAAAAGTTTGATTGCTTTTCAGTAGTTCCAAATTGTTCTCTACTGGAGCTACTTGAGCAGAGGAATGACACAGGATATTCTGCTGTGATTAAGTAGAATCAATGACAGTTGCGTGGAAGATAGTTTTTTAAAAAATATTATTCTCTACATTTCCCCACTCCCACTTTCAAATTAAATTATATGTTGTCTATTTTCCTGTGAAGCTCAACAGTAGACTGTTTATATTTTCTTTACAATACTTAGAGTGACTTTAAACTATAATTATTTGTGCAACTCTTTTTATGTCTTTCTACTAAATTGTAAGCATCTTGAGAGCAGTGTATCTTATTTTTGAATCTCCTAGAGCTCTTTTTAGCCTACTGCCTAAGTATGTAATAATTACTGAACTGAATATACTTGAGGTTTGTAGATTTATATTTCAATATCTTTTCTAATTTTAAATATTAGAGACTGAAATTAGTTTGCTATGTGGTAGTTTCTAGGAACCTTCTTTCCTATGTGGTAATTCCTCTTACATATTCCATTTAACTGTTGACTCAGATTTCTACAACTTTTTAAAAATAAGGTAACTGTAAATTCTCTAATAAATTCATTAGCTAATTCCATTAGTGGTGTGAAATACACTTAATCCACCCATCCTAATTTGCGCTGCATATGCTCACATTTTCCAAGTGATTTCTTACTGGTTCTTAATGAATAGTCATTTATGCAAGGTCTTTATTACTTCCTAATTGTGTAAACATCTTTTCTTTATTTTCTTGCCAAAACCTGGAAAAAAAAAGAGATCTTTACCAAATAGCCTCTTAGAAGTTTGCCATTAGATTTCTCCCATACTTGTCGTTGATGAAATGGTTAGCTAAAATGGAGAAACACAATTTTGCTCTTGCAAAAACCAGAGGAATAACATTTAAGCTCAAATATAGGGAAAGTCCTTAAAATTCTTGATACCTACAACACTTTAACTTGATGCAGATAATTAAGTGCCAAAAGTGAAGTCATCTATTTGACATTTTGAGAATAAAATATATGAAGATTTTTCTAATAAAAAATGGGGCTCTCAATGGATTTGAACTCATTACCTTTGATACCTAAGGAAGACACCTTATTCACAAGACTATTTCACCAACTCATAATAATACTCTACTTATATATCACATTTCCTCCAGAGGTCTCAGGGCACTTTAAAAACATCATCTCATTAATCTACAAAACCCCAGTGAGATTATAAAACATGGGAATTTACAGGTGCTAAATTAAGTCAGAAAGAAACTTCCATATTGTCCCTGAATTCATAAGAAAATATTATATGGAAAAATATTTTTAATTGAAAATAGGAGAGATGGAGTTAAAATAACAAAAAAAAATACCTTCACCTTAGTCTACTACATGATGCTCATATAGAATATAGACTCATGTCAATCAAGTCTTATTAATGTTTTTCTACTTCTCAAGGGGAAAAAAGACACAAGGAATACCAGCTTTGTTTTAAATTTTGGCTGTGGGTTTCTCTTTAATGGCAGGAATTTTCTCTAATGAAATGAATGTTATCTATCCCAACCAATTTATATAATGTAATGCTAAGGTGATTAAAATCTTTTCTAAAGACACAGACTAATGTTTCTTAAGTAGCTGTTACTATCAGGACCATATGTAAGTGAAAAAGTTTTAAATACTAAATACTTAGACTCTATTTTATATAATTTGATTTCTTATTTCTTTAAATGTCAATTTCTTCTTTCTTCATCACCACTGCCATGATTTGAATTTGAGATTAAAATCATTCCTGAAATAACTGACACATATACTGTTTTTAAAGTTTACAAAGTGCCACATATACATTATTTCATTTTGATCAGTAAATATTAAGTGCCTACTATGTGCTAGGTACCATGCATCTGAGTTTACAACAATGACATGAAATAGTTAAAATTTTTATATATTTATCCTCATTTTACAGATGAAGAAATTGTTACTCAGAAAAGTTAAGTTATTTGTCCATGCTTAAAGAGTGCCAAGGGAGGGATTCAAGTCCACATCTTTTTGAACTCAAGTCCAGCACTCTATCCGTTATGCAATACTGTTGATCCACTGTGTCCTCATAAGCCAGGACTATGTTGGCTGGACATCCAGGACCTCTCTTTGAGTAACAGTAGTCTACATGTGTTATTCAGAAATTAAGGACTATTAATTTAAGGTTTTTAATAGTTCATATATACGTAGTCAGTACAAACATTTCTGTAACAAACTCTGGAAACTGTCCATCCCTGTCCCTGATGCTATCATGTTGTTTACGATGTGAGAATAAAGTAGAAGCTATGAGGAATGACAGAAATGGGATGCCAATATGTTCAATTACATAGTTATCCAGCCAACTAGTCTTTATGATACACCTATTGGGTGGGGCAATAATGCTAAGCACTAGGGATACAAAGAAAGGCAAAAAACAATCCCTAATCTTAAAGAGCTCACAATCTAGTGAGGAAACAATATGCAAACAAAAATGTACAAATAAGATAGATGCAGGATCACCTGGAGACAAACAATTAGAGGCAAGGCACAAGCACGATGGGGACTAGGAAATGTTTCTTGCAGAAGGTAGGACTCTATCTGAGACTTAAAGGAAGCCAGAGAAGGTGGAGATGAAGAAGCAAAGAATTCCAGGCATGGGGGATAGATAGGTGGAAATGCTCAGAGTGGGAAGATGGAGTCGTGTGTATGAGGAATAGTGAGGAAGCTGGTGTCCTTGGATCTCAAAGTACTTGGGAGACAACACAGCAGAAAAGAGGTGTTTAGGAGAGGTCCGCTGACATTTACAAATGACATTATGAAATGAGTGGTGCCTCAACCCTCACTATAAGTGCTGCAAAATGGTAAGAAAACTGCCGCTGCTTTGCATGCACTTTCCTTTCAGCAGCCATTCTGGACAATAGGTGCTGTGCTTTCAGGAGTCAGAGTGCAAAGACACCAGAAAGAGATTGAACAGGATTTTTTAAAGGTGTATGTTAATGGTCCACTAGTATGATTTAAAACACTTTTAAAGAATTAATTATCAATTTACTGTTAATATTCTATTAATTCCACACTCTTTATCTACTAGATTATATGTTCTTTAAGGGCAGCGACTATTTATTTTTAAAATGTTCTCCACTGTCTAGCAGAGTTCACTATACATTGGAGGGAATTAATGCTTGTTGAATAAATAGGTAACTGCTTAAAAAAAGGAACACCAGGCACTCTTAGATTAGCCCATATTACAGTTCTGCCCAGTAGTTGGCTAGTTCAGGTAGTTAGAACACTGTTCCCCCAAAATACAAAAATTGGTATATGGCCACAAACCATGTACTTTCCAGTTCATTTTCCTTGAAAATGCTTTCCATTTGTTGCAGAAACGGTGTATGGTCATAAGACCATAGATTTAGAGTTCAAAAGGACTTCTGAGGGCATCTAATCCAATCCTCTCATTTTTCAGACACAGAAACTGAGGCACAGAAAGATTAAGGGACTTGCCCCAAATTAGCCATGATAATAACAATAATAATATTTCTATGGTGTTTTAAGGTTTACAAAGCACTCATGCTATTTAGCTACCTTACTCTTGCTGTATACATGTGCAGTAAGGAAGCAGTAGGGCTGGGATCTGAATCCTTCTACTCCAATTCTAAATCTAATGTTCTTTACCCCTGTACCACATTGCTTCCTGGGAGAAAGAAAGGATACTATAAATGAAAACCCATCATTATCAATCCAAAAATATTAAAAGGGCAACCCTCCTATAGTGCTGGATCAGTGGTGATAATCCATTCTCTTTTAAGATTAAATTTGGGACATATGTTAACATGAAGAGCAAATAAGATAATGGATGTGAAAGCACCGAGAATTATCTAAAGCTGTATGTAGAAACAAGGCGTTATTATTTTATTATGAATAGAATCCTGAGCCTCCTCACAGGCAGCCAAAATGCCATTGCCTTTTGAGAATTTGAAAATATGTTCTTCTGAATTTGTCGATTTTCACTTGAAGGCATCCACAGTCTTGCATGTGATATCCTGAGTGTAGCCAGACTTAATGACATTCAAGGCACTTCTTCAAAGACAGAATAAGATTTGACAGATTCTTTCACATAGGGGGAGAAGGAGAGGAGGACAATGTCTGGTGTGAATGTTCAACATCACTATCTCCACTTGGAGAGTGTCCCTTCTTTGTGATACATGTTAACAATAGGATGCTGAAATTTGTCAGGGTTTGGTGGGTGTTAGCACCCGATAAAACACAGATTTTTTTTTTTTAAAAAACATCATAGGATTATTCCTCCTGGATTGAGACCAATCTAGCATCTGCAAAAACATACTTGTTCCTATACCATATGTCAAAAGTTCATTTAGCGAGGCCAAAATTTACTACTTAACAGAGAGAATATGAAACTAATAGAAAAAATTTAAATTGTCAAGACAAAAAACCTCATGTCTAGAAAAACTATCATATAACAGTTGCTACAGTAATTATAAATCACATTAACAGTTAAAAAAATCTAAACTGCATTATTAATGGCAAAGTACTTAAATGACCAGTTTCCACACTTGTGGTAATTAAGACGTTTGTTTTAAGTTTTAGCTGAACTATTCTGAACACAATAAATACCTAGGACAGATATAGCAAGAGCAAAGAGGGAAAAGTATACAATTAATTATACTATCATGTGACATATGCACTCCTAAAAATCACCTTGCTATGCAAATTTGTGCAATTAAAAATTACAGGGCTTATGGGGAAATTGGGGTTAGGGGTGCAACACTCAAAGGCTTCATGAGTGACACACAAAAAAGATAAGAACCTAATAAAAATGGTAACACATTTTAATACATTTTAAATAGTTAAGAAATATGTAAGTACTACAGTAAATCAGCATCCACGGTCTTGGGTTGCTGCTCAGCTTGGAACTCTGTTCACAGAGGGCAGATCTGACAAAGTCCAGTGCTGTAGGAGAGAGGGTCAGAGGGCCATGGTGGAAGGTAGGGAATAGAGGAAGCCCTAGTTTCCTTTAAATTCCAATTAAAAAATCTCATTTTCTACAGGAAGCCTTTCCCAACCTGTTAATTCTAGGGTCTTCTCTCTCTTAATTACTTTCCATTTATCCTGTGTATAACTGTTTGCTTGTTTTCTCCCCCATTAGACTGAGACCTCCTTGATGTAAGGGATTGTCTTTTGCCTCTTTTTACAACCCTAGTATAGTGCCTGGTAGACAGTAGGTACTTAATAAATGTTTACTGACTGACTTACAGCTGGGGTACCAGTGGGAGACTCTGACAATCCACCAGTCATCCCTCCTCCTCACCACATGAATAGTTTACCTTTTCTTCACATCATACATATCCCTGATGACATATTTTAACTCCTACTCACTCCTTTCAAGTTCTTCACTGGTTTGTATCACTTCATTGCTCTCTGTGTGATATTCATTTTTAATTCTTTGGTAAAGGCTGTATTCTATATCTCAATGCCATGTAGCCACACAGGGAGAATGTTAGTATTAAAAGGCTGAGCCTTTATTTACAGTGGGAGCTTGATGATCATTAAAGGAGCTTTGCAATTTCCCAAAAGTAATCCAGTCTACTCTTTTCCTTTTCAAATCTGGGACCAATTTATCCATCTGTAACTGTGAAGAAGGTCTAACACTTAGGGGAAAGACTAGGGCTGGGTATATTGATCTGTGTATCATCAATACAGAGAGAAATTTAAACCTGTGGGAGCTGATGAAATTATCAAGAGAGTATAAAGGGACAAAAAAAGAGGTCCTAGGATAGAACCTTGCGGGGAAAAACCCATTGAGTGGACTGTTTATGAAAGATGAGATAGAAAAAAGAGTGAGGAAGAGAGCCAGGAGATAGCAGTATCACAAAAACTCAGAGAGCATCCAAGAGCAGAGAGATGGAGAAGAATGAAGTGTAAGAAAAAACCCATCAGATTGGCAATTAAGGAATCATTGTTAACTTTGCTGAGAATTGTTTTAGTTGAGTGATGAGGTCAGAAGCCAGATTATGGAATGGCCAAGGAATGAGAGAAGAGGTCATGGAGGAAGCAACATAACAATCGTGAGCCCTCCTCCACCCCCCCACCTCTATACCCCCCACCCCTAAGGCATGGGGGTAAGAAAAGTAGGAGAAATACAAGATGACTGAGGTTTCTGTCATGGTTTCCTTTCTTTTCCTAAAGGAGAGGAGAGTTGGGCATCTTTGAAATCAGTTGAGAAGGAACCAGGAGATAAGGGACTATGATGGGAGTATCTAAGTGTGGTGGTTCCACTGTTTTTGATGATGAAAAGTTTATATATATTTTTTACAAATATTTTCTACCGTTCTTTACTCATTTTCATTCTTAAACATCCTTGGGATGACTGGGTTGGATCTTTTGCCAAACTCTGTTTATACTGGTTTCATTCAACCCCTTTCCCCCAATAAGATGATACTGCTCACAATCAGTTGTTATCCCTCTTCACAGAATTTTACAGATGAGTTTAAATGATATTTAACTCTGGCATTGTCTTTGGTCACCATCTCTCTCTGCGGAACAAGTAAGATGCTGCTTGACTTGAGTGCTTTTGTTGACCATTTTGGTCTTTTTGTTGTGGTAACAGATTTACATTTGTTAAACTTCTGTAGGAAATACTGGTGTCAAGAGAACTTCTGAGATCCATTTCCCATTATTCATGTTCGGTTACTTGGTTAAATAGTTCAGAAATGAGTTATTTCAATTGTATGCCATACTCTTTCTTCTCTCTCTCTCTCTCTTTTTTTAATTATGACTTTTGCCCTGACAAGTTGGTGGTCTGAATGTACATAGAAAGCTAATTTATGGATAACTCCCACATCCTGATTATTAAAATTATTTCCTTCCTTCCTTCCTTCCTTCCTTCCTTCCTTCCTTCCTTCCTTCCTTCCTTCCTTCCTTCCTTCCATCATCATGTTCAGTGCCTACTAATTTTTTTCTTGAAGAAAGCACTAATAACTCAAAGACATGAGGTTTCTGTGTGGTATATAACTTTCTGGACTTTCTTCCTTTTTTTTTTTTTTTTGGTCAAACGCTTTGCTGAAATCTAGATTAACTATACACATGGTGTTCTCTTAACATACCATTTAAGTAACCCTATAAAAGTAGAAAATGTTTTATATGTTTGGTCTAAGGTGAGCGATGGTTTGTCCTTGATGAATCCATGTTGGTTCTTAGTGAACAAGCTTTTATCAGGTACTTACTATGGCACTGGCACTGGGTTAAAGACAGGAGTATGAATACAAGTAGAAAGGTAGTCCCTGTCCTTAAGGATCTTAAACTGTAACCGGGAAAATAAGACATAAAATGATGCCCAAAAGGATGGGTAGGGAAGAGGAGAAGGGACAGGGAAGGAAGGTACCCATCGTAGGGGATGAAGAGGAGGAGGGAGGATGGTGAGAGATGAAGAGAGGGCTGATCTGGGCATTCTTCTTAAATGAAAGTTGTGGGAGAAGTCATCCCGTTGGAGGGAGGGGACACAGGGAAAGAGGGTACTTCAGAGGTATGATCATCACTTCCCTTTATAGGTTTTTTAAAAAATTCACATCCTTTCAAATATATGTTCTATAACGTATTATACATGTTAATTATTATTATTAATATTCATTAACATTAATAAATATAAAAATTAAAGTGAACAAATAATTAAACAAATTACTATTAATGCAAATAAAATAATTGCTAATAATTAATCATTACTGATGATCAATATTAATCATATAATTATAATTATTAGCAATTTTTTATTAAGTATCTATCAGATAAAATTCTATTTGGTCTATTTTATCATACTATGCTAGGGCTGAAGGAATCCAAAAGTAATACAAGCCATAGTCCCTTAAGGAATTTACAATTTCATAGGGAAACAGAAGTGAGGTTGGGGAGGAAGTGAGAAGGTTGGAGAGAGGGCTGTAAAACAGGTTGAAGCATAGGAGACAATGAGGAGAATAGTCTGACGGAAGAGATATTTAGCACTATGAAAAGAGAAATAAAATAAACTAAGAGAAAATAGGTTCTAGCCTCAGTTCTGAAACTGCTTAATCTTGTGACAGTTGGTTATGAATTAGCTTCTTTCAGACTCTATTTCTACATCTGTAAAGCCAGGGTTTTAAAAAATAATCTCTTATATCTCTTACAGCTTGGTGTAGTTAGGTGATGCAGTGGGCAGAGCACCTGCTCTGGAATCAGGTGGATCTGAATTAAAATCTGGTCTCAGACCCTAGCTGGGTGACCTTGGGCAAGTAATTTAACCCCGACTGCCTTAAAATAAATTAAAAAAAATATGTATGTAGCTTAACAGCTTTAAAATCCATGATTATATGATTATAAGTAAAGAGTTTGAGTTGGGGAACAGGGTAGATAAAGTTGAATAAAATATACAGAATCTCAGAGTACAATACATCGGTGAGCAGGAATCCCCTCTAAAATAGTCACCTAAGCTCCCCTTAAAAATTGTGAGGAACTCACTACTGTATACAGCAGCTTGCCCCCACTGTAGAACACTTTAGTTGTTAGGAAACCTTAATAACGCTCTGAAGTAGGAGACTATGACTTTCCCTGACTCATTCGAGACCAGACAAAGTCTCCTCTTCCATGAAACATCCTTACATATATGAATAGATTACATGAATTATTTTCCTTTCCAGGCTAAAGATTAATTTAACAATCTGTGAAAAACATTTCTTAAGTGCTTACTAAGTGCCAGACATAAGTAAAATAGTCTCAGTCCTCAAGGAGCTTATATTCAAATGAGGGAAACAAGTGTATGTGTGTGTGTGTGTGTGTGTGTGTGCGCGTGTGTGCGCGTGTGTGCATGCATGTGTACATATATATGTTATGCACCACACAGACAAATGCACATACACATTCACACATACATATATGTACACATGTGTATATATGTATACACACATTTATGTATCTGTATGAGCTTTTCATACATTTTAACATCTCATTATGATATACCCTACGATCACATAAACTGAGCTGGTGGGGGTGGTGGAGGAGCATAACAGAGATCTTTCTTCAAAAAGTATACACATATACATATGCACTCAGTACATTGCTATTTAAAACTTCAGTAAGACTTTGGGAAACTGTATATATACATATATATATGTATATATATATGTATATATATATATGGAGAATAATAATGTGTAAGAAGATTGGAAAGGTTGTGTAGAGACTTCAGTTTAAGTTTGGATCTCCAGTTCTACTCCATCCTCACAGTGTATGGTTTCCAGTCTCCTTACCATATTGGTCAACCAATACTGGCCACTTTCTAGCTTATCAATGTCCGTCTGACAATATGGTGCCCTAAATGGAATACTAAGCTTCAGAAATGATCTAAGTCTGCGTATTGTGGGATTTTAATCTCCTTTGATCTAAATACTGATGCTCTCAAAATGCTGCCTAAGATTTGATTCCTCTTTGTGTGCTTGTATCACTGATGACTCTTGTTAAGTTTGCCTTCTATTAAAAACCCAAGCCTTTTTTTTCACACAAACTGTTATGTAGATATGTTTCTTCTATATGGTACTTTTATAATTGATTAAAAAAAATCAAGTATAAGACTTTACATTTTATCATTATTAAATTTTATCTTCTTAAATTTGGTCAATCACTCGAAGCTGTCAATATTCTTTTAGATCCTGATTTTTTTCAGTCAACATATTACCTATCCCTCCTGGCTTTATGTCTTCTGCAAATTTGATAACTGAGCCATCAAAGCTTTCATTCAAGTCATTGATAAAAAGGTTGACCAGAACAGAGCCAGAGTTAGATCCCTGGGGCCTACAGTATCGACCTCTCCCCAGGTCAATATCGATCCATTAAACATGATTCTCTGGGTCTAGTCACTTGACCAGTTCTGAAACCACTGAACCACAGTATAATCCAGCTTACCTTACTCACTAGGAACTGTAAGAGACTTAGTTAAATCACTTGCTGGAATACAGATATACTGTGCCTGTATTTTTCTGATTTATCAACTAATAATCCTGTCAAAAGTGGGGAAAAGAGGTTAACATGTCATGATTTGTTGCTTTTTAAAAATACATTTTTATTGATGGATTGTGTTTATAGCATCTACGTCTCCTGCCTCAAATTCCCCAGTCTTCTTTGGTCCTCCTCCCAAAAAGCCATCCCTTATGATGTATAATAAAAGAGGAAAAAAAGTTCAGCAAAACTACTAATATATCAAAAAAGGTACAACTTGTTCTTGAGGAATCCATGTTGGCTTATAATGATGGTTGTTTCTTTTTATTAAGTGTCTATAAACCATTTGGGCCAATAATTTGTAGAATATTCCTTCTTTGGTTCTCTTAAAATCGTATTAACATTTGCTTATCCCTAGCCTTGTGACACTCTTGCTTTACAAAGAATATTTTAAAAAATCAAATTAAAAAAATAAAAATTATTTTCAGTTCCAAATTCTCTCACTTCCTCCCACCCTTCCCTCACCCACTGAGAAGGCAAGAAATATGATGCCCATTATACATATCTCCATGATTTTTCAAAGATCATATACAGTGTTACAGTAACTATACCTCCAAATTCTTTTAGTGTAGTTTTTGCAGGCTTGGTGAACTCAACAAGGGCAGGTCGGTGTTCTTTTTTAATTTCCTGACTTAGATTTAAAATTTCTGTTAACTATTTTTTTTTTTTGTTCTACCGACACTTTCTAATCTAAAGATTCCTCTTTGTGAAAAAGTAAAAAGGAAAGTAGTTGAGCAGTTCTGCCTTTTCTCTATCACCTGATCCATGTCTGCTGCAAGCAGAGGTCCTTTTCCTTATTTGATTTCCTGCTGATGATACAGCTAAAAATATTTTTGTCGTCCTTACCATTCATTGCATGCTTCAATTTTTGGGGGGACTTTAGCCTTCCTGATTTTATGGGATCCATCAGTTAATAGATCCATAAGCATTTTGATGTCACTCATGTTCATTCTCAAGTCCTTACCTCAGTCTTCTATATCTGCCTTTAAAAAGTCTGATTTGCCTTCTAAGTTTCCAGTGCAGTCACTTTTACCTCTTTAGACAGTTCACTCCATTCTTTTCCATTAGAATACTTTTCATCTAATAGGATTACATTCATCCTTCTTTCTCTAAACTATCTGAAATCTACATTTCTAATGTCTAGGGATTCTTTTAAGCCTATAACCAAATGAATCACACCACTTCTTCCCCAGTTCCTGTAATTTCTACTTTGGTAATCAGTTCTTTTATAATGGTCAGAATAGGTCTAGAATAGCAGGTTGACTTGTCACTTCTCACATCTTTTGAAATCAGGCTCGGTATTATTAATCATGGGAAGTTTTGAAAGTCAGGCAGTGATTTGGATGTGAAGCTAAAGTGAGCAAACAGACATGGAATGGTCCTAAGTAAGGGAGTCATATCCCAAAAAGGAATTTCAAGAAGGTTTATCTGGCAATGGAATAAGGGACTGAAGTAGGGGAAGAAGAAGAAATCAAGGATTACAGTGTGTAAAGGAGAGAAAGGAAGCAGAGCCCAGTAAAGAACTTTGTAAACAGAAAGCACCTAATGTTTGCTGAATCAAAGATGATATTCAAGATTTCTAGTCTTGAAATAATCTTTAGACTGTCTATTATCTAGCTCCATCCACTTTTTTTCACTTCATGTACCCTAAGTTTGGATCAACCAAACTTACTCAAATGTTCTGCAGAGAGTCCCTTCCTCCTGTCTACTGAAATGAAACCTATTCTTTCAAGGTTCAGATGAAACTTCATCTCCTCCTAAAGTTTTCTGAGTCTTTTAACCAATAATGTTTCCTCCGCCCCCCAAATCCTCATCACGCTATGTACCACATTTAAATATTTTACAAATGATAACTTTCTTTGGAGTTAAATATGTCTGATCTCCTTTGTTAGATGGCAAACATATAAGGGTCAAGGCCAATGTCTTATTCAATTTTATGCTCCTATACTCCTTAGCATAGTGCCTTGTACATAGTAAATATGAGCTAAATGAATGATTGGAAAGCAGAGTTGTATTGGAAAGTAATGTGAAGTAACTAGGACATCCACATGGATATAAAGTAATGGGAATGATGGATTAGAGGGAAGTGAGAGGTCTAGTCTGGAGAAGTAGATTTAGAAGACATTCAGAGAAAGATCAATCAACCAATCAACCAATACATACTTGTTAGGTATCAACTATCTGCATTAGCCCGAACACACAGTGGCCTTGAAGCCGAAAGATCTGCATTCAAGTCCTGACTGACACATAGTGGCTCTATGACCCTGGGTAAATCACTTAACTTTCCAGTGTCTTGGCAATTCTTTAAGACTATAAAAACTACAAAGAATGAGGATCTGTGCTGGTAAAGGATTTTTCCTTATCTGGGATGTCCTTCTACTAAGGAAATGATTAGTCTCTATCACAATATGCCAAATCCTGTGCTAGGTGCTAGAGATTCAAACGAACCAGTCTCTGATCGTTCAGGGAGCCCACACTCTGTCATGAGAGTTACATATATAAATATATCTAGACTACCACACAAATACAAGGTGTTGTAGGGAGGGAAGTCATTCAGCAGCTAGGGGTATTAGAAAATTTTTTTTTTTTGTCAAATGTTAATTTATTTCAATAGTCTTCTCTGTAGCTTTTCACTTTCTGGGCATTCCGCAGCACTACTACTGATGTCATCAAAGACATCATGAGCATGTCTGTCATCAATACTGCAGCCTACAGACTGGGCTGTTCCAAGTATCTCTTTAATAGTTCCACAGAGATCTCTTGCAAAGGACTGGTGCCTCATCTGTCGAGCATTGTTGACAATCTCTTTGAGACTAATGTTTCCATTGTGTTTGATATTTTTCTGCATCTTTCTGTCCCAAAGGATTAGGCTTCTGATGATCAAGGTTGAGGTAGCCAGTCTGTTCTGGGCCCGTCTGTTCTGAGTGGTAAGTTTCACTGTGATCCTTAGCCCTTTCTAGTCACCAGTGGCTTTGGCAATGTCATCCCCAACTTCTTCATCAGTACATCTTAAAAACACTACTTTAATTTTATTACGGTCAACCTTGGGTAGCACAGTGGTGATGAAGGTGGAGGCTTGGCCTGTATGCTGCAGGATGGCTTCCAGTGTTTTGGATGAACCCAGATTAGGGATGACTGAAAGAAATTGCAACTTCAACACCACAAGCCAGAAACCAAAAGCCAGAAAAGATTTAATGTAGAACGCAGTGCCTCAGTAGAAACTTGAAGAAAGAGGGGAATCTAATAAGCAGAGTTGAAGATGAACTGCATTCTAGACATGGGGCAAAAGTGGCAAGTCATGGAGAAGTGAGGCAGACTCTTGTGTGTGAAGCATAGTGAGAAGGGCGGCTTGACCTTACTTCACCCATAAAGTGAGGACGTTGGGCTAGACAGCTTCTAAAGTCTTTCCTACCTCTCATTCTTGGACTGTTTGATCTTACTAACATGGATCCTCATTTGTGGTTATTATCATTAGACTCAAGTCTACAGCTGGTGTGACACAATGCAAAGAATGTAGGGTTTGGCAGATCTGTGTTCTAATCACTGGTTCTGCCAATTACTAGGTGACCTTCATGTTTTGGAGTCTGGGTTTTCTTATTGGTAAAATGGGAACATTATTATTAAGGATGTTGTAAACCTCAAATAAGACAATGTTTATTATAGATGTGTGTATGTACATATACATAGATCCCCATACACATACACACACTCATATATCACAAAACAGTATAGAAACAGGGACAGGAACTGGAGCTATAATTATTAGTTTTTCTCTATCTCCTATAAAAATGCATACTAGCCAAATAAAAACTTGTCCCATAAGTTTGCAGGGCATCACTAAGTAGTCTACTTCTAGGTTTCACTCTCTAAGTTAAATAATTCCTATTCCTTAAGTCTTTTCTCATATAATGATTTTTACAGTTCTTTGTTTTTACTGGTTTCCTCTGGATTAATTCCAAATCTTTCCTATTTTTCTTCCCATGTAGACTCCAAAACTGGAGATCAAGGTTGTATTTATAACTAGGATTATAACATAAATGGGAAAGTGCAACCTAAAGGGGTACCTAAATTCATTAGGTATCAGTTAAAATTCCTTATTAAAGGTCAGGAAAAATTGGATGAATTGAAATTTACGGTATAAAAGTGGTTTAACCAAAGAAATCTATATGCACTCCTTTATAGGCAGTGAGGAAAAGAAGCACCGAGAGACCTGATTAAGAACTCAAAGCACAATCTTTCTTAGGGGATGCTAAGCCTTATTTAGGCAACAAAGCTTCCAGCCAGCATGAATACATTTATTTCAATGGATTTCAGGACCATAACCTTCTGTATTCTTCACTTCTATTTTATGTTGCCAGGGCTGTATTTCTAATCTCTCAAAAATGTTAACAGAATTGCAGAAAGCGATCAGCAGGGTCAGACAAAAAACAAAGGATGGAGTCACTGTATCCAGTGGCATCAACCAAGGTAAACACAGTGGTGACCAACTGAAAAAAAAAAAGAAATAATGGAAATAAAGGCACCAGCTATAAATCTCCAGGTCTGTGCAGTGCTGAAGTAGAAGGTCGTTTTCAGAGAAACAATATCGTGAGGAGAGTACATCCATTTTAGCTAATCTTGTCAGGTAGGTTGGTGTTTGTATCATCCCTTAAATGCAAGATAATTCTAGTCATGAAAGGGAAGATCTGGAAGTCTAGAGTTTTCGGCTCATCTCTCGGATGGAAACAGGGATAGATGCTAATCTTTTTATGCCTTCGTGCACTTTGTAACAGGAAACCATACGTATTATTCTGTCAGTTAGGCAGGTATAAGGTAAGTAATCTTTTAATATAGACTTGACTTTGGAGTCTGGTTTAACAATTCAAGTGGTGGAAGCTCTTGTTAGGAAAGTGAGAATAGGTCATTAGAGAATATTTCTTACATTTTTGCCCCAATGTATTCTAATAGCCTGAAAGATTTAGTGTGTCTTCTTACATTGATGAGGCAACATGAAGTTGTCAGGATCTATCCATTGCATTCATATAAGTTAATTTTTTTAACATCTCTTTTCTTTACAGAGATCTAGAGAGGTTATTCTAGGTCTGACCATTCTTGGAAAACGACTGCTAATCATGGCTACAGGAAAGAAAGGGCTAGTTTCCATGGTAAGATATTTAACATCCTCTTTTTGTCCCCAAATTTGAATTTGCTGCTATAAACAGAACTCTGAGTCTAGGAGTGCAGCAAGTCAAATACAGTTCTTAACTTTGGCAGAATACAGTATAAAGTGCTCCAGACTTGAATTCTGACCCTGACATTTAATAGTTATATGATCTTATCCACATCAATGATTATTTCTGAACCTCAGTCTCTTCATTTCTAAAATGATGAAAACATGTGTAATCCTCACCTCAACTATTTGTTGTCAATAAATCTCTCTGTGAACTTTAATGTGTTATAATATTATTTATGTATCAGGTATACCTATATCAAGTAGCTAGGTGGCATAGTGGACAAAATGCTGGTTCTGGAATAAGGAAGGTTATCATCTTCACGACATGAAATGTGGCCTCAGACACCAGCTTTGTGACCCTGGGCAAGTCACGTAACCCCGTTTGCCTCAGTTTTTTCATCTGTCAAATGAGCTGGAGAAGGAAATGGCAAACCACGCCAGTGTCTTTGCCAAGAAAACCCCAAATGGGATTATGAAGAGTTGGACATGACTGAACAATAATGCCCACATCATTATTGCTATTATTATTTTAGAGGATCTCAGAGTTCCCTAACATTTCAGATTTTATTATTATATGATTTCATTGATATAGGAAACTGTCAGAGAACTTTTTCTCCTAATCAGTTTGCCTCAAACCTCAGTTTGCCTGACTTGTTAATGACTTGCCTGGGATCACGTAGCTGGTATGTCAGGGGCAGGACTTGAGTCAAGGCTTTCTCTACTCATGGGACGGTTCTCTATTTACTGCTCCACAGCGGCCGCTCATGTTTGAAGAAGGGTGTAACCAAGATCCCACTGGAGGTGGGACCAAGAGATCTGAGGTTGAATCCTAGCTTTGTCACTTCTTATGTAATTGTGGGCACGTAATTTATCTCCTCCAGATTTCAGGGGCTCTCACTAGATTTCTAAGGTTCTTTCTACCTCTAAAATTTTATGATCCTATTAGTAGGGGAAGACTACAACTGGTGTAGATGGCAATTCCACTCTTGCTTCTCCTCTGGGGATTCTTGTCCATTTTCTTCTGTAAATCTTCCATAAAGAATCTAGCCAATGTATAGGAATATTCCTTGTTCGAATATTTCAGTGATTCCAGTGCAACATTCGGGTTTTTCTTCTTCCTTGCTCTCCATGCCTAGTACCTTTTCAGACCTATGCATCCTTAATTCTACTATTGCATGTTTTCTTATATGCAAGTCACTGATGTTCACATGGCACAGCCAACTCTACCATGTACTTGTATGAAGAGGATTTACATCATTTTTTGAAACCACAGTGTTCATTAAGATTTTCTCAGGACAAAAATGTAAATGTTTGCTGAGGTATGGAAGATGTGTCCCTTCTATAATGAGCCTTCTTTGAAGTTCCCAGCTAGAAGGGATAACTCCCTTTTCAATCTCCCAATTGTATGACCTCTTCTCATCTTTGTATTTTAGGACTTAGCACAGGCAATAAGCATAACAGATATTTAAAGTTGGTTAAACTGAACTCATAAAAAAAGAAACAAAATTAAAATATCTTAAGAGAAAAGAAGCATTAATATAACACAAACTTTAAGAACCAAAATTGAAAATGATGAACCTAACACCCTAAAGGAGGTTTAAAATAGGTTTTTCAAGGAGGCACTGTTCAAAATGGAAGTCAAGATCAACGGCATGACTGAACTTGAAGTAGTTAAAGTAACAGACAAGTGACCATTTAACAGGTACTCATAGAGTGTTCATTACTTCAAGGTGCCTTGGAAGAAAATGAGAAAGTCTCTACCCTTTAAGGGTTTATAATTTAATAAGGGAGATAAAGACTCTTACACAAATACCGAGAAATGCAAGGGCAGAGAGGTGGCACAGTAGAGTGCCAGGTCTGGAGTCAGGAAAACTCATCTTCATGAGTTCAAATCTGGCCTCAGACACTTAGTTGCTCTGTGATCTGGGCAAATCAGTTAACTGTTAGTAAAATGAACTGGAGAAGGAAATGGTAAAGCTTTCTAAAATCTTTGCCAAGAAAGTCCCAAATGAGGTCATGAAGAGTCAGACATGACTGAAACAACATGACTAAACAAAAACAGCAACCAAAAAGAAATACAATAGAGTAGATTAGCCCGTAAATGCTCTGAACAACACATGCACTTAGGAATATTTTATTGAACTAATTAAGTTAAAATGGATCTCTTTTAGCAAGGAAAGGTTTTGTGAAGGCTGTATAAACATAGAATCACAGATTTAGAATTAAAAGCGGTTTTAGAGAGGATCCAGTATAACCTTATTTTACAGATAAGGAAACTGAGGTCCAGAGAAGTTGAGTACCCAAGAACATATAGCAAGCGGTATCTCTTGAAGGATCATTATAGAAAGTGACAGACTAAGAAGAAGGCAATAATGTTTATACATGAAACTAGGCAACCCATGCAAGGTGAATTAAAATATTCCATTTTGTGGACCAATTTAGAAGGATTTGGCTTGGTTTCCATCAAAAAAATGGTCAAGTTTATTACTGTCAATCATAAGGAAATTTAATTTTAATAAATATTTGTCTGTGGATGAGGCTCTATGCTAAATGCTGAGAGAAACAGATAATAAGAAGCATATTCTACATCTAGAAATGTTTATGGATATTTTTGTACTGAGATAGTACAGGTTCTTCCAAATCTCATGGCAAATTGGTTATGCCAAAACCAAAAATGAGAGGTCTAAAGGACATAAATTTAAGTACCACTCAGCCTTTCTATTTGTTTAATTTAATAACGGTATGGCTAATCTCCATCATCTTCCATCTGGTAATTTTAGGGAGGCCTTTACTGGGGAAATTGAAAGGACATTTGGACTTGAGGCTTCATTCTTTGCAGAGCAAACATCTCATACGATTCCTGGCTCCTATTTATCACTTTTTTCTTTTGTAATGTAAAACAATTTATTCAAGATAAAGTAGACAGAATACAATACAAATGAAGGCAGGGGGGAAAAACTGCCCCCAAGTGGTATCAGTAGAATGGGTTCTTCACTGTATTCCATCCTTTGTTGGCATCACTAACGAGTGGCATGCAATATGCTCCTGGGAGGCAGTAAGAGGAGCATAAAACAAATAAAAGACGTGGAGAAAATAGGTAATTAGCTCCTAAGTAGGACACATTCATAGAGTCTTGGAATGGTAGAAATGCAGGGGGCCTTAAGATATCATCTGTTCAACTGTTTTCACTTAGATTAATCTATAAACTATTCAGGCCACATAATTTTTCAATTTCTCTTAAAAGATGTTTAGGGACAGAGATTCCTCAATAGTCGTCTACATCAGCATTTTAATACCCTGATAGCCAAGACATTCTTCCTCATGTTTAATGAAACATTCTATTTTTCCTTTAAATGTATTTTCTCTTTCTCATTCTGATGACACCTAGAACACATGGTCAGCATGCTCCTCATAAAAAATTCTTCACATAGCTGGAAACAATGCTACAGTATTTATGTTATTCCATTAGCCTCCTCTTCTCTAAGGAAAACCACTCCAAATCTTTTATTATTTCCTCATACGGGGCCTACTTATCATTCCTATAGGCATCTCACAAATCTTCTCAGGATCCTTTTTCAAATGAGGGAATCCTCTCAGTGACTTTACTTGGAACAACATGTTAATTTTGTGAGAACATCTTTTCTTCCTTTTTGGTTTCTGTTTTTAAACCTCAACGAGGTGTATACCCAACCTCTCTATTCAACTGTTCATAAACCCAGCTGCCATCCAAGCCCATGTCCGTCATGGCTAATGAAATGAAGTGCCTTATCTATCAACTACATACTATAAGAAGTGTTGTCTTTAAGTTTTATTACTTTTCTGAGTGTTGCTGAAGTACAGAATATGAGACACAAAGTATGAGGAGAGGCCCAGATGGGAAGGAGATGCTGTCTTCTGCACTGTGGCCAGAGGCCCGCCAGCCCAGCTCCACTGGGGCTCTCCCCAGATGTGAAGTGATCCGGTTCCATTCTGACGGCAAACAATTGCTAACACACGGCACACCTACATTTCTCTAACAGCCTTGGCTGAGGTGTTAGGGAAAAACGAAACAAAAAAGAAAACAAAACCCTCCTGCTTTCCAGTTTAGTTTTACCCAGACAAGACTAGAGTTGTTTTTTTTAAGGGACCTTTGATAAAGAACAAAGTTTGAGAATTTCTCCTTTAAGTGTACTTTCTCTTTCCTGTTCCACTGACACCTAGAACCTCTTCTGCTGACACCTAGAACCTCTTCAAGAGGACTGTTATTTCCTTATAATGGGCACTACCCTCTCCAATGATGCAGACTGCAAAGACTCTAACATCTTAGCTGGCAGCGTCAGACAATGACTAGCTGTGTGACCCTGGGTAAGGTAACTTCTTTCTGCCTCAAGTTTCCTTATCTATAAAATAGGATAATAGCACCGAGATCTCAGGGTTATGAAAATGGGATAGTATTTTAAAGCACTTTGCAAACCTTAAAAGATTTATATAAATATTAGTTATTATCATCATTAATATAATTAAGTGCCTATTATGTACCAGGCACTATAAGTTCTAGGGAGCACAAAATATAAATTTGAGACAGATTCTGTTCTCAAGGAGCTTACATTCTATACACTGCAAAATAAATACCTATGTGTAGAGACACACACAAATTAATATGAAAAGGTACACCTTATTGTGCCCCTCTAGTTGGGGGGAGGGGAATAAGCATTTACATAGCATCTACTCTATGATAAAGTACTTTATCAATAACATATCATTTGACCCTCATAATCACCCTGTGAATTAGGTGCTGCTATCTTTCCCATTTTACAGTTGGAGAAAATGAGGCAGAGGTTAAGTAACTTGCCCAGGGTGACATAGCTAATGCGTGTTTGAGGTCTGGCTCAGTTTTGGCTTCTTAACTTGCCTATCCTTCGTCTCAGTTCAGCAAAGAAGAAACAACAAAAAAATACCCAAAAGAACTGAAATGGGGGCATTTACAGGATACCATCTGCTGACCCAAGCTAATGCACAGCCATAGGTGGAATTACCTGACAACGACTCCATTCTTTTCTTTGCTTTCAACCTGATTTGGGAGGCATTCTTTTGAAAAGCCACTCAAGTTCCCAGTCAAAAGCAGAGCTGGGCTTTAAGTTTGGTGGGAACCTCAGTCCTTCCCAGAATCTCTCTGTCCACATTTACAGCTAACTAAATGTGCTGGGCTAACACACACCATCATTTCCACTGGTTAAAATGGATTCTTTATAAAAAGCAATCAATGAACATTCATGAACTGCCTACTATGTGCCAGGCACTGTGGTAAACACCAGCTACACAAAGAGAGAGAAAAGAGAGTTCATGCCTTCAGGGTGCTTATAATCTAAAGAGGAAGCAAATCATCTTTATATAAAGCACTGCCGCTGCTCTGTTGATCTCCTCCTCATTTGACTTTGCTGGGAAATGCAGAATCCTTCCCTTACCTAGTTCTCCAGACTGGAAGCTCATTAGCAGACTAATTTTTGGTTTTAATCTTTGCACCATGCTACCACCTGCCTAGCATCAGCCACCAAGTTTAGATACCATCCCTCTTCTCCCCAGTCTTCTTCAGGTGTGTTGGTCCTCACACCTACGATGGCAGCTGCAAATCACAAACTAATCTCCTTCCAGGGATTATCTCCTCTGGCTTAGGGTTGTGCTTATTTGTCTGCCCATCAGATATTCCAGCCTTCCAGCTGAGGAAGATTTCTCCCTTAGCTTCAGTTTTTTCTGTACTGTTCTTGTTTTGGTTACTGCATCCTCTCTCCTTTGCCTCAAGGCCTGCTAGGAATCTACCACAGTTCAGAATGGCTGGAAATCTTGCCCTTGTCCTTGATTTGTTTCCTTTGTAACTAACTGTTCCACTTGCTCCAAACATATTCCCTAGCTGGTTGTTAAGGCTGACTTAAACTTCTTATGAAGTTAGGCTTCTTCACCTTTTGTTTTTAAGTAAGGATCTGTACCTTGTCTTAGTAGGGGACACATGTATTTGACAGTAGAAGCCATCTCTCCCTGAAGCTTTTCCTTGCATCACATCCAATCTGGTCAATGTCTAGAAAATATGTGTTAATTTTTTTCCCCCAAAGTGAAGGATCTCTTCTGGGTGATACTACATTCCTGCTTCATGTATGGAGGATGCCTTTAGGTCTCAATTCATTTGCAATCAGAGGTCATTGACACAGCAATGGACTCTAACAGGAACAGCACTGGGCTCAAAGGAAGAAGACCTCAGTCTGAGTTTTGATCGTGTCACTCACCAGTTTGTGTGGTCTTAGGCAAATCAACCGGTCCCCTTGAGCCTTCACTTTCTCATCTATAAAATGGAGGAAAACCTGTGGTCCTAATCTCATAGGCTTCCTGTATTAAGTGAAACACTGTAGATCACATAGCTTTATAAATTGTAGAGTCATACAGATATGATGTTCTAGCCTGAGGCCAATGGCTGATTACACCTTTCCTTGCTCACACAATCAGTTTCACTATCTTTGATTACCCACAATTCAACTGCACTCCCCTCAACTTTGAGTCGTCTTCCAGAATCATTACAGTTTTATACTACTAAATACCTTAAATACATCCTCAAAGTAATAGTCATACTTCTCACCAAGGAAATATAAGATAACTGAGCAAAGGGCATATGTAGACTGTTCTTTGATTACTAATTACTGTTGAGAGCTCTGGATAATTAGTTATTTTCCATGTTCCAGATAAGTTGCTTACATGGGAGAGTAAGAGAAATGGTGGGCCTGGTGTCTGGAGAGACCTAGCTTTGAATACTGCCTCATGACTTACTAACTTTGTGACCACAGACAGATCACTGAATCTCAACGAGCCTCCCTTTCCTCATCTGTACAAGGAGGACAATATCTGCAGTGCCTACCTCATGGGGTTGGAGAGAGGTTCAAAGGAGATAATGCATGCAGAGTTCTGGGTAGATCTTACAGGGTTATGTAAATGTCGATTAGTATGGAAATGGTAATGATGCTGTATCTGTGTTTATAGAATTAGTGATATTCCTCTATCTCTACGTTTGCATTGTGGTGATCTAAGAGGTTATGTTTTTTTCATCACATGTAACCTCTGATTTAGATTTTCCTCAATCCAAGAAGGCACAAAAAACCGCATTCTCTTTATTTGTCATAGTCCTGTACCTGTCCATATGGAGATTTTCCTCTTTCAAGTCCTATCTAACAGCCCCCTCTGTCAGACTAGTAGAATTCACTTCTGTCATTTCTCATCCATCATTTGCTATGTATTTTCACCAGCTTCTTTGAGGGCCCCATGGCACCCCCTATCTTACCATCAATACGCAATATGATCTTATTATGTATTTACAAATAATATCTTTTCCACATAATATATACCTAAAAAAAGTCCTTCTGAATTACTCAAGAGGGGAAAAAATTACTGCGTATGTGCAGCAAGTAAAGTGCTGTTTTTTTAAAAAAACAGGAAGATGGTAGGCATTTTGTTAAATTTTTATTCTGAAATACTCCAAGGGAATTTACTTACACCATGGACTAACAGCCTGCAAAAATTTCTAGGTAATAAAAATAGTGGTTTAAAAATTAATGAATAGCAAAAAGAGAATGCGAACTCGTTGCCTTTATTTATTTATTTTACAACTTCAGAACAGTCAGACAGACATATTCCTTTAATTCTTTTCTTGAGATTGAAAGTGGTAGCTGTATACAGGAGCGAAGTCACATTTAGTCTCAATCTACCTAGTGCTGGACTTTAGGACTTATATGTCAAGTTTCAGCCTGGAGCAAATTCATACATCAACTTTTGTATTAAATGAAAGTAAACCTGTGACAGAAATAATAAAAGGAAAATTCATAGGTGAGTCCTCCAATACCTATGTACATGGAGGGGCATTAAAGAAGCAACCCTAGAGGACAGAAACTGCCTAAAATACAGCATGTATTTTACTCCCAGACAGGATTTTTTCTTCTGCAGCTATTCTCCATCATCAACAGCTCCTCAAGGCATTTAGAGGTAGCAAATAGTCTTTCATTAAAGCAATAAACTATCAATAGAAACTAATCAATGATTCTTTTAATTCTGTAAATTAATAGTAGGTATAGAAGTCTTGGAAATTAATTCAGTAGAAGGAAGAAAAGCTCTTTTAGCTGATAATCCAGATAACTAAACAAGTTGCTCATTTGTCCCCAAATCTGTAGGATGGACCTCCTGCTGTATTGTTGATGGCTAAATCACAAACTCACTCAATGAACATTGGGTTTTTGATTCTGTCCTGACCACCGTTGCTAACAGTGATGTGTATTCATAAAGGCACCTCTAACCTACTCAAAAAAAGATATGCTGGTAGTAATACCTAGATCAGACAGACAGATATTGAACCTAATAAGTGGTAGAAAAAAACCCAAAACCCACTAATAATCTGAGGCAAAAATGCCTACAAATGAAGCCAGGGAAAATTGTGAAAAAGACTATACTTTTTTAAAAAAGTAGATGGGGGAAAGAAGGAGGGAGGCAATGGAGGAAAGACAGGGAGAGAAAGAAAAGGAGAGAGAGGGAGGGAAGGAGGGAGAGAGAGGGAAAGAGAGAGAGAGAGAAGATGTGTAGAGAAAGAACATACTCTCTCATTAAAACACCAATCACCAACCACCCTCCCCTTTCAACCCCACTTAAATATGAAATCTGTGCCCTCCGACTGGCTTCTAGCCAGTGTTCCAGCCAAAAATACTGGTAACTATCTTTCTATATCTCATATATAGCTACATTTTAGTAGATGGTGTTTACAAAAATATGTTCACTTCTGTTACAATATGAACATTAATTTTACTAGGCACTCATCAAAAGTTAGAAGCCAGGTCAGAGGCAGTTTTCATAGCAAGTTGGGGTACAGATAGGTGGGTAGGGGGTGGTTTATTTCTTTAATGAACTGGTATGCTATTTTGGTAGGCAGACGGGTCAATTTGTCACCATATAATTAAAAGTGTGATGATATCTATGTGGAATGAGGTGCTCTGCATACAGAAGAGGTGTGAAAACATCATCTTCCTGGAAGACAAACTGAAAAATGGACTACTGGATGTCTGCTGATTTTCAACTTTCTTGAACTTCTCTACTTCTGGACCTTTGTTCATGTCAATCCTGATACTAGAAAAACTAACCGCTCTCATTCATCCCTCCCAGTCCAAATCACCATTATTTAAAGTCCAGCTTAAGTAATACCTTCTCAAGAAAGCCTTCCCTGAGGACCACAAATTTAAGAAATACATAAATAAACATAAAGACTACATATAAATATAAAAGAATAAGTAAAATAGCTGTATTCTCTAAGCACTCTGTATCTTTTTTTATAGCGTTCATCACATTCTACCTCTTAGAAGAAAGATTTGTGTATACCTTATATTGTAAATACTGTACATTTCCTAACAGTTCGTAAGTTCCTTGAGGGCAGGGCCTCAGAGGAGGTATCCAAGGCATAGTTATTGAGTTGAACAGGAAGTGAATAATAAATACTTCCTGATTGATTGGCAAGGCCTCAAGGCTGAAGCTAACACGACAATATCAATGTTTACTAGGGAGAGCATTAGAATATTTAAGGAAAGAGCCTCGAAAATTCATTCTTCTGCTTTTAGACAAAGGTGGCTTCTTAATTGGAGATGAAGTTTGCAATTAAGCATTTTTGTGCATTAAGGTTTGGGGGGCATCTTCTGAACTAAGAAATATTCCAAGTTTTATTAAAAAAATACAATGGTTCACTTCCCTGACCCCGACATATTAATTAAGAAACCTGTGACTTCTTTTACTTAGAGAGCTTAGAAGGCAAACAAAGACATACCACAGAGAAAGGAACAGGTGCCTTTGATTTCCACAGTAATATCCTAGGATTTGGAAGATATATTGAAGTTAGAAGTTTGAGTGAAGAAAAAGAGGAAGTCTGAAATGTCAGTTCTAAACGTAGGGTACAAGGAGCATGGCAGAAGAAGTAACCTAGCTGTGATTGTAATTACAATGGTATGGTCCAGGAGTGAGAAGTAGCAAGCCAGCAAACCTGGTTTCATGTTTTAAAATAAATTAACAGATAATGAGGTAAGAGAGTAATTTTAAAACCTTTTGTTCTGCATTGACATTTGATAAAAGTTTGATTAATAGAAGAATATTTTTGAAAACTACATCAGTGTTGTAGACTATTGACAAGGAGGTTTAAAAATATATAAAAAGGGCTATTATTTTGAAAGGAACACATGATTTAAAATAGCCTGAACCAATGTTATTAAGAGTTACTTTTATGCTGCAAAACTCTATAAATTATACTTTCTTAAAACTTCACACAGTTCTTGATCTCTTTCTAATTTTAAGTCATTATTAGTTTCCCATGTATCATGTTTCCTGATAGTGGGTGGTGAAAGATTTATTCATGTTGAGCAGTGCCCCAAGGTAATTCAGTTTTCAAAAAAACCTAATTTTACAATTATAACCATCTGAGAAAAAGAGTAGTCTGACTATCAAATCCTTTCACAAGAAGAAGCATTTGTATTGTAAGCTTGATCCTTGCAAGCAATGATTTTCATTTCATATTTTTCAAACTCTTCACTTTCTTTATTTTCTTATTAGACCCTCAACCCACAAATGTTCAACTGTCATAAAAGATCAGTGTTCCTGAACTGCCAGCATTAATCTTTTGTTTGAAATGTATAAAGAAAGACAAATAAAGGAGACATTGCAAAATGTCTTCTTGAAGTAGAAGCAGATATTGAAATGATAAATAACATAACCTATGAACGCTAGTTATAATGTTCTTAGGCGGAAGAAATTTCTAAATATCAAAGATAGTGGTATTGCTGTCAGGTGGTCCATAAATAAACCATGGTCAATTCCTGACATTGGACCTTTTCTCTTGAGATGTTACTGTAAATAAGTGTATTCCCCTTGACTGTCTGAATTCTACATGCCCATTTCCAGAAATGCCACAGCAGATAAGTAACACTGTCATGTCTGTTTTGTCAACTACACACTGATTATCCTTTTCTATCTGTAGTTTGGGAACATTATCAAGGTTAGACAGTCTCTCCGAAAACCTGTTTTAATGCTTCTGCATTTAATCATTTCTCTAAGCAGCTTTCATAAGTAAAGTTTACAGGCATCTCTATAGAGATTGTAATATTTTACTCTTCCCACATCATGGAAGAAGATTGTACTCACTGCAAGTAGCCTACTAAAATTAAAAAAAAATTCTTTGGAGGAATTCATTCTATTGTCATTTGACCACATACAATCAGAATTTTTGATGTATTGGAGGGAAGCATCTCCAACATTTTGCGATTCTTTGGCAACTACCCACCTCGCTCCACTCTCCTGACCTCCAATGTTTTGTTTTTTTTATTTGTGACAAATTGGTTATGAGGCATTTACAACTGAAGCACATATCACAAAATTACTTCTGCCAAGCTTCCTCTGTGACCTGCCCGTGGGACATGACATGCTCCAAGATGCATCGCTCTATCAAACCACATCTTTCCAGGACAATGCAAATTATGACGAATTCCATCATCCTGCATTATGCATTTCATGCTAATCTCACTAATTCCAAAGAATCAGGAGTGCTCGCTCTTCTGCTGAAGGGCATGTTGTCTGATTGAATGATGGTGAAACAACATTTGCCATCCCCTTCATCTTCTAATCCCAGCTGCGGCCACCTCTGCCCTACATCCGCCGGGCAGCCTTTCTAACTTCCAAACCAGAATTAACTTTAAATTGGCAGAATCGTTTGACAAGAAACCTCAAACCACCAAGAAGGACAGCTCGAAGGTCTAGAAAACAAAGAACTTTGGGGGGATGGTGGTGGAGTGGAGGGTAAACAGTACTGCAAATGACTCTAGCAGTTCATCTTCATTCTCTTAGCTGTGGATCTTAAAGAATCAAAACCACCTCTTTGGATGCTTTTTGACTTCCCTGTTTCCATGAAAATGTGGATGAAATTTCTTGTTTTGAGCTCTTTTCATGGTTTATTTTGTTTTTCCTCTGCAAATCATCAACCTGGGAAGCAAAAGAAGAAATGCCTCTGGGAAGAGGAAAAGAAGGAACTTCAAAACAATTCTTCCCTGTGTCAGAAGGGGGCAATGTGAGTACAGGAAAGAAGACAACAGGCTGTGATCGTCTGTGGCCACACTGCTGAAATAAACATGTTGAATTCCCAAAGAAACATATATTTTATCCTGTGGCATAATTTACTTATAACATTAAAACTCAAACATGGGACAATTTGTAGCAATAACCATGATTATGCTGTTAGTGGCCCAAATGTCACTGTCTAGATTAGGCTAAATGATACCTAGCACCAAAGAGCTCCTCTGATTTATTTTTTATGATCACTGGTAGAACTTGCGTGCTTAAAAGGCTCCCAAGAAAACTGCCTTCAATAAATAAATAAAAAAAGGATGAAAAGATTGAAAGAACCCAGTATTGTTGTTCAGAGAGGTGATTGTAAAAAATTGTCGCAGGAATGATACAAATTTTAAATCTCAGAGAGGCTGTTAAAAAAAAAAATACGGTAAATATCTCAGACACCTCAAATGACATTTTTTAAAATTAAAAAAAATTCTGTAAGCAAATGACTCACTTTATGGTATGTGAAAGTGAAATGTATTTGAACTGTTCTGTGCTTTGTGAATAAGTCAATGTGAAGAGGAAATAAAAATTCTTAACCCTTTTGTGCAATTAGATGGACTTTTCTCAGTGTTCTCCCTGGTACATAAAATGAGCACCTGAAGAGTAAGGAGGAAATTAACTTATTATCCCAATAAAAATTGTACCAGTTTATGTTTTTGGTAAAACAGACATTTCTAAGTTGGAACTAGACAACAGAAGACATATTTCTGTTTTTGTCTTATTTTCATTTATAGCAGAATTGTTAAATACATTTTTTAAAAGGTGGAAGGAGAACTGCTAAGTATGGTTTGTTTCAAGCTGGAAAAGCTTTTCAGCATAAATAACTGCATACTTATCCACTGACTAAAATAAGGGCAACTTTTAGTCTGCATTTACATCTGTACTTTAATGGAATCTTATGTATATATATATATATATACACATATATATATATTTTTTTGAGATACTATATAAGTCCTAAGAAGTACATAGCACAAATTCACATTAAAGTATTCTTAAGAAAAGGCAGGAAAATCTCTTGCTTTCTACTGTCTTCCCAGTGAGACCACCAACCCTCAGAGGTACATGCCTATGTGAGCATCACTGCAGCAAAAGGCACTGGGCACACCCTGTGCATGCTGTGGCTTGTTGACATGAACCAGGGCAGGCAGACACCAATAATACATGAAGTGCGGTTCAGAGGCAATTAGGATCAGTTGTCAAGGCCAGGCCATTAATGAAAGAACATGTCAGAGGAGCTGGAGACTTCAATGGTTGAGGGCAAGAAGGCGATTTAGTGTGACAGATCGAGTCCTTCCAATGTCCTCAGTGGTACATGCTAATACCAGCCTTAACAACCTTTTGTGGCAGTGTATAATGCGACTAACATGGACTTTGATTCAGCAAAATGACTGCTGCCACTGTGAGTCTGTCTCATTCTAACAACAGTGAAAGCACTGCTACAAATAATTACCCACTTCCGTACTTCTCTCCTCCACCCAATGCAGTCGTCTTCTATGCATGCCATACTGTTTGTCGCTAGAAGGTCAGGGCGTTTATCAGGTTATTTTCTTGTGGTTTATGTGATGCCTGTTTTTGGCGGGCCTGTATAAATCAAACATCATTCAATCTAGTAGGTTTTCAAATTAAAAATAAATAATTAAATCCCACCCCAGTTTCATGTGGTTAATAATAGAACTGGCCAACACAAATCAAATTCATCCAAAAGAAACACTGTCCACCATGAGAGTTATTCACAGAAAAGGGGAAGTGATTACCTGGATCACAAGTAGATAGTAACCCAGTCCTCAAAGAAATGAAATACAGAAACGTCACACACAGACACTCAGACTGAACTGCTTTTCTTTTCAAGACAGTCTTTACAATTCAACAGTAATTTTATACCTAAGAAACCTATAAGCTTATAGGTCAATAATCAATAATGAAAGAAAATGTTAGATATTAGATAAAAGACTCACAATTTAAAGTCAAAATGAACAGTATGATGATATTTTAAATGACCAGAATCTGCCCATTTTGAAATTATGATGAAGTCTATAGAAGGTCTCGGCATCAATCTCCTAAACCTGTTTCTTATGTGTGGATGCTGTTACTTAATAATTTTTTGCCAGGCTTTCACATTTTCTGATCGCTGAAAAATGTATTCTTACATGCAGGAGAAAAGGCCTTTGTCTTAATAGCAGAAAAATGGATAAGATTTTCTTATAATCTTCCCAGAGATGTGCTCTTTCACATTTTCTCAGGATTTATTCCCAGCATCTCAACTACAAAGGGTGATGATGTGATACCTCAGGGCAGGTAGCTCGGCCTTGTCTGCTTATGAATGACCGGGCTAGAAGAAGGGCATCTTGCTAAAGATTGATGGGGAATCAGAGCCAAATAGATCTGCTTGAAAAACAGTTTTAGTCTTTCCTTGTGAAATTTTAACTTTTGGAAAGCCGTATTTTTTTTTTTATTTTCTGAGACAGTCTTTTTTTTTCTTTTTTACTCTTTTGTATACAGCTGTTATCTTTCCTTTTCATAAACAATTAGATCTTTTCTAGACATTTTTCCCCCATATCTCATCCCATGCCATATCCTTTTCAGTAACCTATTTACCTAATTTCCCCACTTTTCTGGGTGAATATTTTTCTTCCACCTTCTAATATTAAGTACCATTAGAGGGAGAGATGGATCTCAGAGATGGTCTGGCCTATTTCTTTTATTTTTGAGATAAGGACGCTGACGACCAGAGACCTTAAGTGACTTGTCTGGCACCACACAGAAAGGAATTTAAACTGGGGCCCCTGACACAACATCTATTGGTCTTTCCCTACAACTTGTACCTTCATGGATAGTCAACTAAGTCAACATTACAAGAGGCTGTGGTTAGGAGACTAGGCACATCTGTATGGAATTTCAAAATGTGATTTAATATATCAAATTATCTGTGGATAAAATACTATATGCAATATAAAGCTACTCCACCCAAAACACTTGTCATTGGAAAAAAAGACAGTATGTCAATCTTTAAGACTTTACTCATACTGATGACATCCATGTACCTTAGGGACAACTGGTATTTACCATTTGACCATGAAACAATTATACACATAGCTACTCATGATGAAAATTTTAAAAATCATATCATCTTCAAGATATTACAAAGGCAAATGAACCCCTCCCTCATCCCCATGGACAAAGTGCACGTCAGGATTGGGCTGGGATTCCATCTCTCAGATTTCAAGTTTCTGTTGCTTAGCTTGTTGGGATGTCTATACTACGGGACGACAGAATCTGTTACTATATTCATACGTGACAATGGAACTGGTCTTGCTGATGGAAAGAGAATAAAGTTTGTACAATGACTGGAGCGGCATTGTTTCCTTAGATCCCTTACATTTACAGCATAGAAACAGATCTTTATAGAGTCCGAACTAGTCAGAAACAAGTTAACACCAGGCTCCTGAAGTCCTGAAAATAAACATAATTTTAATGTTCATTTTAAAGTTACATGAACAAGAGAACATTTAATCTCTGAAAAGAAAGACCCTGGGAAATTTCCACTGGAAAAAGATAGATTCATAAATGAAGAACTGACACAGACCTTAGATATTATCTAGTCTAACCTTCTCATTTTATGTAAATAAGTGAGAAAATGGGTTGAAATGCCTTTTAATATCAAGTTCAGGTTTTTATACATCCATATACATATTCACATATGCAAATACTCACAATATTTCTATGGTAAAGTCTGGAATTTCTCATTTGTCATAATGTGTTTACTTTAAGTGAAACATCTTAAAGTCATTATTTTGTTTTCTAAATACTTATTCATAGAAGATGTTCTTTCTCTTTCATGAGCACAATTATACAGGGTTTCTTCAATCATTAGCTCATATTTTAATAATATGTTGCCATTTGGGGACAGCTATAATCATAATCATGAACGTGAAGTTCAAAGATCATTAGATATATAGATGGCATGTACCATTAACAAGAAATATTCTGCACCATAGAGATCACACATTAGAAAACTCAGAAATTTCTCTGTAGAATTTGCTATACTAACTGAGCCATCTTTCTGTGTAATTAACATAAATCTCTTCACAAAGCATTAGTTTTAATAACAAACAGGGGCAAACTAGAGAAAAAGAACTCAAAATTATAATATGAATAATTGAGTTTTTTATTCTTATATTTCATAATGATATTGTATCATTTTAATGGACCTAAACCAGAACTATGTTCTTTATGCACACATGTATACATACGTATGTATATACATATATGTATGTGTGTACAATCTTCTTTTCTTATATTTCATACTTACATAACTATAAACACAGCATGAAATATTAAGATTGTGTCCAATGAAGAGGGATTAATTCTACAAGCAAGGATAGAATCAATAATTCTCTTTAAGGTGAATTCAGACTTTCTGAACACACGGTTACCATGTAGTAAATGATTTTTTCCAAAGCACTAAATGGAGTCCCCAGAATGTTAACAGGGTAACGTACCTACGAGAGATGAGTCACTTAATACCCTTTTGCCAGAAAGATGAGACCCAGTGTAACTCAGAAGGGTAATCCTTGTGTTACTGAATCATCAGCTTATGGCACATAGGTCTTAGTAGGACAAATGAAAGGTACGCACTCTGAACTCAAACTAGAGAAAGGGAGTGAGGCAGGAATCAAAGGAATGGAAGATTACACCATTAGATAGATGCAGAGTTGAAATTCTATTGAGTCAAATACGTTGTAGAGGTGATTCTTCACCCCACTGTTGTGCTAATTAAAAAAAAAACTTCTAAATTTTCAATATTATAATTTGTTTTAGTAAATTAAACTGCATATCTTCTTATGTTCCGCACTGCTACTCTCACGGGACTTGGCAGCCTGTCCTCTCTGCCACCTATCAGAGTAAGAAGTTGAGAGGTGTTCGATAGTCATTCCAAAGATCTTATACTTCCTTCCAGAACACTGAAAATACAGGGTGTTGTTAAATAAATAGGAATCTTATATAAAATTTACAATGAGTAATTTAAAGTGGGGCTGCAGAGATCTAGGTTTTTGAACTGTGACCTTAAATTGCACTCATTAGTTCAGGCAGCAACTTCAGAGGTATTTTTCAAGTCTTTTCCACTTAAATGAATTACTGTGACTTTTTAAAAAAATGGTACATATTCTGAAAGCTAATATTAATTTGACTAGGATCACAGGATTATTTAGATGTAGAAGGCAACTGAGAGGTCATCTTGTCTAACTACTTCATTTTACACATGAGGAAACTGAGACTCTAGGGCTAAGTGACTTGCCTAAGGCCACGTAGGCAATAAGTGGCATAACTTGGGATTTAAACCCAGGTCCTCTGACTCAAAAGGCAATGTTTTTTCCATGATGCCATTTTGGATTTCCAACAATGTCATAAATTTAAAGATGGAAAGAAGCTTAGAAAACAAGTAATTTCAACTTCCTCCTTTTATATCTGAGGATTCAGAAGCCCAAATAGACAAATTAACTTGCTTATGATCCAACAAAATCTAGGTAGTAGAGACAGAACTCCAACATCCTGCTTTTTTCTCACTACTTGGTTGCTTTTATCCAGAAAATGAAAACAAAAAACTTTCATTGGTTTTATAAGCCACTAAAAATGAAAACATGTTGCCTTGAGAACGAGATACAGAAAAGTATTAAGTGTCTTTTTATCTATATCTCATAATGAAGGTGAAGTATAAGATGGAAGGAAAGTCATGACTTCAATGTTAAGTTTAGATGATCATAATTTCTCTTTTTAAAATTTAACACATGCGAAACCAATTTTTCAAAAATCATTCACTTACTATATGTGAGTAAAACTATTTGCAACTGAAACTACTTAAAGAAGGTAGGTGGTGTAACAGATAGAGCAAGATCTGAGTTCAAACCCAACCTCAGACATTTCTTAGCTGTGTGATTCCAGGTACATCATTTTAACTTCTGTCTGCCTCAGTTTCCTCATTTGTAAAATGGGAAATAATAAAAGCAATTATTTATTCTAGGTTTAAAATGAGATAATATTTTATTTTATTTTATAGGCTACCGGATGCCATCAGGACCTCAAGGACCTTCATCTACCACCCACACATAAAAAGCATAATAAACTAATTTGACTAAGTAAAAGAAACTAATTACAGAGATTTTATAATGGCACTCCAAATAATCGTTGCTTGTTACATTTACTAAAGGTTTTATATAAAGGAAAGTAGATATGTATTTTAATATGTCTCATACATATACATCTGTTTCCACATATACAAAATACAGTTTGTAAAAAGAATAATATTATCATCCTTAAGACCATACCAATGCAAACTGAATGCAATGTCTGTTATAACTCAAGGGGAAAGGTTTCCTAAATTGTAAATATACACTTGGAAATGTTTGTTTCATCAATTCAGCTATCATTTTCAAAATGTTCTATTTCCTATACACCCCATTTTTCATCTGCCCAATTACTAGCAATCTTTTTTTTTCGACTATCAAAAATGATCATTTGTTTCTTTATTGTAGTAGATAAAACATCCTTTCATTGTTTCAGCTCACAAGCTGTGCGGATCCTACCCACTGTTCTTGCCTCCAGCACTTCACATTACTGGTGTATTATTTCATGCATGCCCTACTCTTTTATCAATTGCTTTTGAAGTAATGTTAATAGACTAGAAAATTGAGACATTTATGAAGTATAGGCAGTGTTTATGAAAAAATCCATAAAATATGACACAGGCAAGACAAGATAAAAGCAGCATTTTAATAGATTATGGCAAAGAGATTCTGTCAGAGTTGACAACTGACTCCTTCGAGATCACTAATTTTTATGGGATTAATTCTGTAGTATTAAAAATGAAGTTAAATGTCCTAATTAATCTGTAAATAGCACATCCACAATTAAACCTTGTGTCTCCTCCTTGGATTTGGGTTGGAATGATTTTTGAGTAATTGTAGCATTTATAATGAAGTTAAAAAATGTTTTCCTGGTTGTTTTTACCTAAATATCTACCTGAAGTCACCTTCAAATGGGCATAAAATATGTACAACTCTGATATTTAGATTCTAGGGCTTAATTATCGTGCTAGTGCCTTACTTTATGATGGAACTATAGTGCCTACACAGGAAGTCCCTGACTTGAGAATGACTTATAGATGGCTCATACACTGTCATCGGTGGCAGGAACAGGGGAGCCCATTACAGTTCTGAGTGAGGCGCCCTTGTACAACTGAAGTCTATTTTGCAGTTCAGAACACTTGGGAAGTGACTGGTAGTCACTTCCTCCTCTGAGATTTAGAGAATTAATAAATCACTAGTCTCCAGGTATATCTATTCCATTCCACCTATTTCTCCATAGAGCCCCTACCCCTAGATGTCAACCCCAGAGAAGAGGCTGATCATATGGTGGTAACAGAGATTCAGAGGAAGAGGATTTCTGATGTCTTGAGTAAGTATATGAACTGCAATTTCCCACAGAAGTTGTTTTTCATAGAAATAATGCCACAAATTGTGTAAGTATAATTGAAAAAGCACTGTATTTCAGCAACATGATGGGTTAAACAGACATCTGGCCAGCCTGGGAACCTAAAAAAAAATTTACAACATTGCTTCTATGGAAAAAAAAAAAGCTTTAAGTTCCAAATGACTGAATTATAAACCAATCTTTGGAACACAGTATGTTTATAAATTGGGGCTTACTTATTATCTGACTTAGTAACCCCAAATCCTAAAATGTAAAATGTTCTAACTTTATGAATTTTCTTAATAATATTCTCTAGCAAGCAAGGGTCTAGTAAGAAAGAGGTCTGATCATTTTGGAGCTGACTAACCAATTCTACAAATATAAATTTGCAGTTAGATTCAGTCACAAATGACAAGTATGTCACATTTTGAGTGGTACAGAACAATTACTTGACAAAGGAATTTACAGCAATGCTGTGACTTAAAGATCATTTAAATTTAGCCATAGAATTTCAAAACACATAGTTATCGTTGTAAAATAGTTCTGTGTAAAGAAATTGGTCAAATCAGTCATTTTCTATTAGGAAGAAAAAACAATCGACTGAATGACTGCTCATATTTCAATGGAACGTTCTGGCATTTTTTAAGCGTAGCCACAAATCTCATTTGGGATCAGATCTTCCTTCTTTGTGCCCTTGTCCTGTGAGGAAAGAGGGTCTTAAAGAGATGAATCATGTTGCCTTTCATAGTTAAGTGGCCTTGATAACAGTCTATAGTTATATTCCAGAAGAAAAACACACAGAAAAAGATATATTGACATTATGGGTAAGATAACTATCTTTATAGGAGTGTCCATGTGAATAATGTATTTAAGAAAATGAACATCAAAGCTCTCAGAAATAACTACCTGGTTTTCTTAAATGCTGTGCTCATAAACATAACTTCCCCTCCCCCCAAACATCTGGACTAAAATGGCCAATTTAGTCAGTTCAGTCAAACAACTAATTTGACTGATTTTGTGAGTAAATGAAAAGGCCATTAGGCTAACAGAATTTAGAGTTAGAAGAGACCTTAGAGAACATCTAGGCTAACAACATCATTTCACAGATGCTCTTCAACAAATTAGGGCCTAAAAAAGTTAAGTTACATTCAGGATGACATGTCTAGTTAGTGGTATAGCTGAGACTGGAATCCAGGTTTCCTTATTCTCTGTGTCCAGCTATTTTTTCCCAGATAAAACCACCTCTGTCAATTTGGCCAAAGCTACGTGTGTGCAGTGTGACATTATGTATGTGGACACATCTCCCAGATGACAGATTTTCTAACAATAAGAACATTTAAAGGTATATTCATCCAGTATTAAGAAGGGTTATTGTGATGAAAAGTTCTGAGCTGACAGAGAGAAGAAATGATAAATGTCATTTTTTTTCATCTCTAAATTCTTTGATTCCATGGAAAAACCCTAAAGTCCTTGCCTCAGGGAAAACATATTTGAAATCCCAAATCCAGTCATCAATTCAGCTTGGTGTGTCTGTAAGGATTACTACAGCTAAGTAGCTTCTAATTCCATTTATATCCTGTAACAGTTCTGCTGTCCTCATAAGAGCATCAATGTTTTTCTTGAAGTTATATTTACTGAGAAATTAAAAAAAATAAGTTTACCACCACATTTATTCTTCAAAACTTTATGAGACCATCTGGATCACTTACAAAAAAGATGCACACATCACACATAATCATTTCTCACTTTTCTACTCCATGCCCAGTACTATGCCCAATGCTAGGCATTGGAGAAACAAAGGTAAACATGAAACAGTGACATTTTATAGGGGAAACAACATGTGTGCTTCTAAGTATACACAAAACGAATAGAAGGCAGTTTGGGGAGGGGGATCAGAAAAGGTCTTACTTATGTAAGATATGGCAGAGTTTTAACGAAACTAAGGATTCTAAGAGATAAGTGTAAAAATAGAGCATTTTGGGAATATGGGACAACCTGGGCAAAGTCACAGAGGGGCTCTATTTCTGGAAATAAAATACTGTAGGAAGGACAAGAAGAGGGATGGTTTGGCTGAGCCAAAAAGAGCTTTAAGAAAAAAGAAGTAAAATAAGGATGAAGGAATAGTCTGGGGCCAAGATCGTGAAAAATTTTAAAGGAGACAGAGAAGGTGTATTTGATCCTAGGGATAACAGAGTCCCTGAAGTTTGTTAGGCAAGAGAGTCATATCTGTGTCTAAGGAATGTGTGTGTGTGTGTGTGTGTGTGTGTGTGTGTATGTGTGTGTGTGTGTGTGTGTGTGTGTGTGTGTCTGTATATTCATCCTTCGTTGCTGAAGAAGTCCATGCCATCAGAGAAATGATGACATGACTTGCACTTGACTTTGTTTTGAGTGAGGGAGGGCTGTGCAGGTCACCAGCCTCATTTCTCCTCCAGAGACATCTGAATTCAGTGACCAGATATTCATCAGGATGACTTGAGATGACCCAGGATGAGGCAATTAGGGTTAAGTGACTTGCCCAAGGTCACACAGCTAGTGAGTGCCAAGTGTCTGAGGTGAGATTTGAACTCAGGTCCTCCTGACTCCTCTATCCACTGCACTTCACTATTTCCCTTCACTGAGCTAAGCAAGGAAAATCCATTAAAGTTACTGTTCAGTAACACACTGTCAAAAAAATATGGGTTCATGCATACACACACTGACTTTCTTTAACTAGAAAGTTCACTGAAGAATTTTATCTGTGTATAGTTTAAGTTAAATTTTGAAAGACATTCTGACTCTCTAATTTAAAAAAACTATAAACAGATAAACATTTCAAAAGTCAGATGACAGCCAAAAATGCTACAATGGTATTTAGAAAACAAAGGCTCTTTAGCATTTTTTTTTTTGTGTGTGTCATGGACAAACCACTTTGACTCTCTGGTTAATCTATGGACCCCTTGTCTAAAGGAATAACACTGGTAGCTGTATGGAGAATGGACTGGAGGGAGAGACGAGACAGAGAAATCAATTAGGAGATTATTGCAGTTGTCTTGGCAAGAGGTGACAGAAGAAGGTAGTGGTCATCTGAGAAGAGAAAATGGGATGGATATATATTTACATATTCTACATTCTACATACAATGAACCAAGTAATACTATATACTTGTACCTTTTAATTACAGCTGGATTTGCAACTGTACTAGTTTCAAAATCGTTCAATATGCCCTGGATTTGTGAGTGGTCAAACTGGAAATGTTGTACCCTGGTTTTAGCTACTTCCTTCATGCCTTTATTTGGGAAGGCGTAGGGTAATGCTCATGCGTTAATTACATGGATAGACATACAGAGAATCAATACGTGTCTATCACAAATGCTAAGAGATATTATATACATTCACATACAAGGCTCAGTAAATAGTTATTAGATGAACGAATATCTGAATAAAACAAGGTTGCTCTGCTCCATCTGGGCTAGCTTACCAATATAAGTATTGTATTATATATTTTTAAAAAATGAGAATTATTGCTAGGCCACATGAAATCCCCCAAATAATTTCTAGAACCATTATTTATGTTTATTTCATATTTGATAAAGTGGTGACAATAATCACAAATTTGAAAAAGTGCTTTTTTTCATGTTTTCAACAGAAATAAAATAAAAAACAAAGAAAATCCAACAACTCTTCCAAGGCATTTACATATATTGTTATTGGTTACCTAAATATTTTTAATTCCTCAGCATACTTTGTATATTCAAATACATCTCCAGTTATACAAGTTTTTGTCTGTCCTTACCAGAGACCTACTCTCTACTTGTCATACAAGAAACTCACTGTCAGAGTTTCTGTGCATTTTGAGGTCGAAGTAGAGCGAATCAGAAATGTTTAGCTTCTACAATCAGCTGACCACTTGTCGATATATCCCCCCAAATCTCACAACTTTATCACTAATAATTCCACAGTGAAAAACTAAAATCCCTACAAATATCTAAAATGGCTCAGGCACCCTGCATTTTTGCTAACACTGTTGTATACTTTTTTCACAGTTATTTTTATGCACAGTAATGATACAGCTTTAAGGTGGGTATTCACCATCTGTGCACTTTGGATCACCTTAGGCCAGCTGGTTCCTCTAAGAGGAACTGCTCATCTTTTGTTCTTGTCCCATTCTGACCTGGACACCTAGCCCTACAGTGATGCTCATTATGTCGTCAGGATATCCTGTTCAGAGCTCATTGTCACATCACCTTGAATGATATGCTGATCTTGTGATCTTGTGTTTTTCTATATTTCCCCTCCTACAGGAATGCTAACTAGATCTGGTCTAAACACCTGGTGCATTCTTCTTGATCACTCTCATAATTCAGGGCAGGGTAAAATGAAGTTTATTTAATGAACTACAGACACATTCATAGCTTCTTCCATTTCTAAAATGATTGTGCAAACTTGTGTTGAACAAACATAAATAAAGCTAGACTTCTCAAAATCAACTCAGTATTTACATAATATCTTAACATGATTTCAATTTCAAAATTTAAAACTGGGTTATATTATCAATGCAGAAGCTAAGATTCCAAAAGTATTAATTTCAGTTTTGACCATCTACCATTTGCTCCCTCACACTGAGATTTTTACCCATAAGATGGTTAAATGCTCTGAGCATTAGCAGTGTGATATGCAGTCGGGGGAACTGTGCTAAGAGGCAGGATGTGTACATTTGTGACTTTGGGTCATTCACTTAACCCAAGAATTGGTACTCCTCTTTTCCTTCCACATAGAAGCGATTCCTCTTCAGACTTCTCATGCCACTCTACTTGATTATTTCCTAAGCATGTAATCATTTTCTATCTTTCTTCTTTCATAAAGCCCCAACAACAAAAAATTTATAAAATAATATGCCAGTTTTTTGGTTCTTTGCTACCAAAAAGAAAAAGAAAAGACCTGCTACAAATATAAACCCTTTTCTTTTTTGCTCTCTTTAGGGAAAGGGTCAAGTAGAGGTATCCCTGGGTCAAACAGCATGCACCACTGGGCATGCATAGCTTTTAGAACGATGCTCCAAACCGCCTTCCACAATGGTTGTTATCAGTTTACAGTCCCTCAACACTAAATTAATTTGCCGATCTGATGTGTGATCTGAGCTCCTTTAATCGTCATTTCTATGGTTATTAGTGATTTGGAACATTGTACGTCTATGCTGTCATGCCTTAATAAACAACGAAGGTGATGTTTTCAGAGAAACTTAGGAAGAATCATATGAAGTGATACAGAGCGAAGCGAACAGAGCTGGGGGAACAATTTATACTTCTAACAACATTCCAAAAAACAAATGTTGAAAGACTTAAAAGAACTGATTTGGAGCACTGATGATGACGATGTCACCTACTTCTTGACAGAGTGGTGATGACCTAAATAAATAGAATGAGACAAATTCCAGTATGGGAATTGTTTTGCTTGACTATACATATTTGTTATAAAGGTTTTATTTTTCTCTCCTTTGAGGGGGAAGGGTAGTAGTAGGAGAAAGAAAACAAATGCCTGTTAACTGAACATTTTTTTAAAAGAATAGGAATGTCAGGGAAAATAAAAATCACCTGTTATTTGCAGTACCCAACTCTGGATGGACACCTGCCTGAACTGTCTTGGAAGCACTTGCCTAAGCTCCTACTTAATTATTGTGAGTTCCTTAGGATACGGGGAGGGAGCAGGACAGGGTCCTTCTAAACTCGTGTGTTCAGGGGAAACTTTTAATGGAGTACTGTTACCTTGCAATCATTTCTAACGTGTATTAGAGTCAATCAGTTCTTCAGACTTCCCCCGTATGGGAACAACACAAGGATATGGCAATTAAGGACATGGGGTTGAGGTAGGGAGGGGTAGGTTGTTTTAATGAGGAGCGTCAGGTTATTCAAGAATTTGCCCAACTTCTCAAGTGCATTAGACCATTTTCTTCTTACTGTGCTGTTCTGGACCCAGTTCGTTGTAAGTCTACACTATCTATCCAAGAATATACTGATGCTTCAGCTGTATGGACTGAACTCTGGGAAACAAGCACCCTGCATCCTCTCCTTTGTTTCCTGGGTGGATAGTTAGACTGAACTGTTTGAAGGGATTCCCTGTCTCACTTAGGAGATCTGTAACGCTCTTATCATCGATGAATTCAATACAATGTTGTCTGCAAACAGAAGTGTCTGGAAGAACTGGTCATATAGATGGTGTCACAAAAGTCACAGGGCAATTTTAAGCATTGATGACTGAAATATCTATGTAGAATTTATGTATATGTGTAGAACATATGTATATATTCAAAAGTTTAAAACTATGTAGGGAATTCTGCTTTGATAGGAATATTTCTCTAGATATCCTCTCTGACACAGGCAGACACATTTGTTGAACATACACCTACCTATTTTATGCTTGGTTCAACAAACATTTACTCAGTACATAATATGTTTTGTGCATCATGCTAAGCATTGAGGACACAAAGACAAAATCAAAAAAATCTTCAAACCTAAGTTCGTTTACATTTGTTGGGGGGTGGATGTGGGTAACAATATGTAGATAGATAAGTAAAAAAACAATATACACAAAGAAAATGAAAAATAATTTTTTGGGGATAGGATATCATTAGCTAGGCAGTTCAGTCATCAAGGTGGAGATCATCAACCTTATGAAGTAGAGTGTATTACTTTATATTAATAATCAGAGGATTGTCAAACAAAGTTATCTAATTATATGATTTTAACAGATATGTGGGAGACATCTTGCTGGAGAAAAGGCTTCGCGGAAGCATTTTGGTTTACCAAATAAAATGCTTTTTTATAGACAACAACAAAACAAAATACAGTGGATCTTGTATTCTTTGAATCTTTCAGTTATATGCATGCATGAATGTACAGATACAGGGCGCTTTGAAATATAGTTTGAGAAAGGTTAGCTTTTCCCTTCTTATATGATCATCAACAACCTGGCTGCATTGAACTGAATTAGATCTAAAAATGGGAATAATAGTATTTCTCCTGCCTGAAAGCATACATTTAACCAGGTAATTTGTTGAGGTCCCTTCAAGCTCCAAATCTAAGATTCTCTGGTTAAGTTGTGACTAGACTGTATTGAAAGATACAACTCCCTATTACTAAGGATTACTGTTAGCATCAATCCAATTTAGCATAGCATATATTTCTTAATGTACAGGCACTGTGCTAGCTTCTGGGAAAGAATGACAAAAATGAAACAGTACCTATCCTCATGAGGCTTACGCTTTACTGACAATATATAAATAACCACTCTGAGCAAGGCTGGGGACTGTGCGGGAGTCACCTTGTGAAACTGTTCTCAACGACACCAATCTGAGAAGTGACCCAGGTTTAATCGTTCCCAACAGTTCGTGGAAGGGCAAACTCAGAGGGGTTGTTCTGAAAGTGATCTTGGTGGAGCCATTATGCAGATTATATAAAGTACATATGGGTAAAAATTGAAGAGGTCCAAATGCAAATGAGGCTCTAAATGAGTCAAGGTCACATGCTGAGAAAATTGCTTGTCATAAATTCCAACTTCATGGTGATATATCTATGAAGATTGCAGATAAATCCAATTCTATCTTTGTAGGAAGATCCATATGAAGGCAATATCTGGAGTATGGAGTGATGAGGGAAACTGGAGGATAATAATGATTTTCTGACAGAACAAAAGGGCTGAGGAGAGTCTCTTTACTGACTGGAACAAACCAGCACTGTCATTGTGGATCATGGCTTCATGATATAAAATTTTTCATCATGAATATTTCTTCTGAAAACATTTTAAAAAATTTTAAAAAAATTCTGGACCAAATGCCGGATATAATGAGTATTTTGATACATAAAGTATAACAGAAAAAAAGCAGATTGAAGATAAAACAGCAAATCCCTAGTATATGAGCCTAATAGATGTTCTATAAGTAACTTTCAAAACTATTCTACTTGTTTTTATTGTTTCCTTTTGGCCATCCTTCTCTGCATTAAAAAATGGTTCAACGAGCTTCTTTTCTTCTTTTTTCTTGAAAATCCTATCACTATCCCTCTCTATCCACCCCATCCATTAGAAAAGACAAAGAAAATCCTTGTAACAAACATGCATAGTTTAGCCAAAATGAATTCCCACATTAGCCACGTCCAAAACCACATGTCTCAGTCTGTTTCTTGAAGCCTTCACCTCTCTTTCAGGAGGCGGGTAGCAGGCTTTGTCAGGAATTCCCTAGAATTAGAGTTGGTCACCGCACTGACCCAAGCTCTTAAGTCTCTCAAAGTTGTTTTCCTTTAGTATTATGCAAACTGTTCTCCTGAGTCTGCTGCTCACTTCATTTGGCAATAGTTCCTATCGGTTTTCTCAGACTTCTCTAAAACTGATTTTTATTATTTCTTATAGAACAATAATATTCCGTTACATTCATGTATCATAATCTGTTGAGCCATTTCCCAACTGATGGGAACCCCCCCCCCCCACTTTCTAGTTCTGTGATGTAACAAAAAAAAATTGCTACAAATATTTTTGTATACGTGGGTCTTCTCTCTGTCTCTCTTTTTAGAAATCTCTTTGGGAGGCAGGCCTACTAGGGATACCAGTGGGTCAAAAGGTGTAAATAATGGAGTGACTTTTGAGGCAAAGTTCCAAATTACTTTCCAGAAAGGCTGTACCAATTCATAATTTACCCAGTATTAACGTACTTGTTTTTATATAACCTCTTCAGCAACTGTCATTTTGGACAATCTGATGTGTATTCAAGAGTTCTTATTTGTATTTCCCTAATTATTAGTTTTAGAAGTATTTTATACGGTTATTCCTTATCCATTTGTTGTGATGCCCATAACATCAGTTTTTAGATTGGTCTCGTCCAAGCCATTTTTAGATTACATCCAGCCAAATTATTCTCAGAATCCAAGCTGGACCACCAAGGCATCTAATCTGGAAAGGTCATTCTCTGGGAGCCCCTGCAGGACATCTCTGGAGGTACCAAATCCCCAAGGATCTTTGTTGGAGTAATTTCCTGAATAACCCAAGAGGCTGGGTTATTTCAAAATCTAACAGAGTAATCAGAGCAGATGGGGATGTTATGTGGTCGAGTGAAAAGGACACTTAGTTTGGAGTCAAAAGACCTGGCTTTAAATCATGGCCCTGTTACTTAATCTCTTTAGATCTTACTTCTCTCATTTATATAATAAGTGGACAGGACAAGAGAAACTCTAAGGTTCCTTAAATCTTATAGATCCTACATACTGAATCAACAGTTGTTAGCACAGTCTTCACAGATAACTATTACTTAATGTGGAAAATGCTTTTATTTGGTACTGAAATAAGTTTTTAATCTGAGTTTATTTTAATGGTCCTGATCAGACACTGGCTAAGTGACGTAGCTTTAAGAATGAAAGGAAAGTCAGAAACACAATAGCCCTACAGTGTTATTCCAGTCACTCCAACTACTATCTTGCCATGCTCAACAGTCAAATTATCTTAGCAACTTTTCCAATGTTTTGCTGAATCCATCAAGAAGCATTTATTAAGCAATACTCTGTGTGCCACATTGTACTAGATGCGAGGGATACAGATACAAAGAAAGAAACCCTCCCTATTCACTAGGGCAGACAGCTTGTGACAGTATTAAGCCTGGAGTCAGGAAGACATGATTTCAGATCTCGTCTTAGACACTAATTAGCTGTGTGACCCTGGGCAAGTCACTTAATCTCTCTCTCTGCCTCAGATTCCTCAACTGTAAAGTAGGGGAAACAAAAGTACCCACCTCCTAAGGTAAGGATCAAATGAGGTAAACCACTTAGCTCAGTGCCTGGCATACAGTAGGCACTGAACAAATGCTTGTTTCCTCCCCCTCCCCAAGGAACAGACAAGTAGATGTGTGTGTGTGTGTGTGTGTGTGTGTGTGTGGCACATGTACATGCACACATATGAAACAAATACAAGGTAGCTGGCGGGGCAAAAGCAGAACAGGAAAAGATTCCTGTAAAGGACTGCTTGAGCTCAATAATATTTCATCACATTCCAATATCAGACTTTGCTTAGCTATTTCCCATCATCATGGGATAATAATATTCCACTCTATTAATATAGCATAATTCAATCAACCATTCTACAATTGATAGGCATCCCCTTAGTTTCCAGTTTTGTTGCTATAACATAACGGAGTTCTATAAATATTTTTGCACATAGGGGACCTTTTTTTAATCTCTTTGGTGTATAGGTGTACCAGTGCATCTTGATGTAGTGAGGGATTTAGTGAGGCAAAGGTAAGGAGAAGGTCTAAAGTCACGGAGAAGTAGAATATTCCATGCGAGGAACAGAGATGTCTAAGTCAGCCCAGGGTGAGGGACAATTTTGTATGTACAAAGAGAAATCACTACTTTGAGAAACAGAACACTCACGAAGTCAGTGACTAGCAGTTTCTGTGAACACAGGAACACTGGAGAGGGAGACGTTCTGCCATTGTTTACTGGGGATTCCGTGATTAAACATTGTAAAAGGCACAGTCATAACACGTCACCATTCTGAGAAATCCCTTAGTGCTTTCTTACGGATCCAGGTTCCAAAGAAAGAACAAAATTTGAAATCTATGCCCTATGGATGACTCCTGAAAGTTTTCACAATAACAACTTATACAACAGTTCTGTATTTTAATATTAGAAAAAGTCAGTCTCTCAATATTTTCTTCCAAAATTCTGAATAAACACCTAATATAAAACAATCATGAGCAAATTAAAATATAAAAAAACTTTAAATCTCATTCATTGTGCTTTAATCATATATTTAGCCTGCTGATTTCTACCCTTTTTGAGCTACACAGTAAGAAGGGCAATCGTGAGTATGTGAAAGTGTTGGTGATCATTTTTATGGATTTAAAGAATTTACATGTATTTGTAGAACAGTTTCAAGTTATCTTTATAAAGACAACACTTTGGGTCATGTTTTCCAATATTTTAGCAAAAGCACTTTCAGTATCCTAATTATTAAGACAGTAAAAACGTAAGCAATAAAAACGTCTCTCCTTTAAGCCGTGGAGCCTCAAGTACGAATTCAATATCTTACATTCTGGTTATAATTTTATTCCGCATGACACTAACAGGATATTTTTTCTGGTAGGAAATTCAAAGCTTTACCCCCACCCCCCCCCAATTTAAGGAAAGTCCAAAGGAGAATCATAAAAATAAGTTTTTGCTTTCATGCTTCTCTCTTGTATTGTCTTCAGTTTTGTAATTTCCTTAGACATGGAACCTAAAATCTGACATAGTAACCAAAGAGAACCTCAGTGCAGCACCCACACAGAGTACTACTACCTGAAGCTACTTTTTAGCTTATGGTACTCTACGCCCTCAAAATGTGTTAATGAAATGCTTTTGATAATAATTTCCTACTTAATTTTTATAACTCAGAATATGTTAATTAGGAGCACAAGATTTGTTCTGGTAGTCCTAATCTCTAGAGAAGAAGAAGCAACACACTAGCCATCTTAAAAAGAATGAAAACCCTCCAATATGTGAAGGACCACTATGCAAGAATACGGCTATAGTAATAGGTTAGATCTACTTTCCAAGCTAAGTACAGAGAGGTTCATCACTGGTAGTACAGCCAGAGGGTGCTGAGTTTTTGGTTGTGGTCTGCCATGAAATAAAGGAAAATACAAAATGCTCCACTGCTTTTGTAATGATATCAGGGTGATGAAAATTTTAAAAAAGGGTGGAGACAAGAGGATCCTAAGAACTATATAGTGTCAAATGTAGTAGATAGGTTGATGAGATTGAGGAACATATCCCAAGGTAATGAAAGAATTTGCAACTGTGTCTTCTGAATGACAACTGGTGATAGGCAAGGAGCCACAGGGAATGGGAATGGTATTTTGGAATTAGGACTAAACAAAAATTTTCATGATTGTTCAAAAAGGGAAAGAAGATACATGCTTTAAATCATAGGAAAATGAGCTTGATTTCAATTACTGATATGTGTGTGTTCATCCTTTGTTTGACAAAGAAGACCATGTCATCAGAGAAATAATGACATGACTTGCACTTGACTTTGTTTTGAGTGAGGGGGTGCTGTGCAGGTCACCAGCCTCACTTCTCCTCCAGAGCCATCTGAATCTGGTGCTCAGATATTCATGAAGATGACTGGAGATGACCCAGGATGAGGCAATTGGGGTTAAGTGACTTGCCCAAGGTCACACAGCTAGTGAGTGTCAAGTGTCTGAGGTGAGATTTGAACTCAGGTCCTCCTGACTCCTGCACTGGTGCTCTATCCACTCTACTACCTAGCTGCCCTTCAATTAATGATGTATCTAGAATGGATTATTAAACTAAAAGTTTGTGAACCTAAAGAAAGTAATAATCCTTAAAAATTAAAAATTAGATTAAAAAAGCATTAAATAAATCCAAAGATTGTTTAGACAGAATAATAATTGGTCCTATCACTGAGGAATAAGTATTGAAGTCAATGAAATGGCTTGGAAGAGGCGCGAAGAAATGTGAAATACAGATAATCATCTACATAGTATGTAGTCAAAGGAAGAAAAGGAGAAGTAAATGCTTGGACAACGCACAAACTGGATAATCAGTTTCTAAATAACTTTGAGAGCATTAATATATATATCCACAGTAGAATCTGTTTCTCTTTCATATGCTATAAACAATGAAAGTTGACATATTTTGTGTTTTACGAGGTTACTAATTGAATTAATATTGTTATTCCTTGTGCTTTTATCTAAAAAACCACAGCAAACTGTAACCTGAATGCTGCCACAGCATAGGAGATCAATTCTGCAGATATGGGTAATGTGTTCTTATCTTGAAATTTGCAGATGAAGAGATTGTGCCAAAATAAACAAACTGAAAGTGTAAACGGACATTCTAAGTACATTATCATATTATAGGAACATCTGGTACTAACACTGTCAAGTTTACATATGTTCACAAATACTTATTTATGTAACAATCAAATCCTAAGCATTCCAGCTGCACTTGTAAACTTTTTATGAACTGAAGTCATATGCACAAGCTCAGCTGAATGTACTCAACAGAGGAAAGATCGTGAGGAAACTATCAACTCTCCAAAGAGAAGTTTGATTGCCGACGCTGCCTTCTGGCAGGTCCTGGGACTTTCGGGACTTTTACCAAAGCTAAGCTGCTGGCTCTATGATTTGGGTTTTGTGTGAGTTAGGTAGTCACAATTCCCTAATAATATAGTCCTTATTTGGCAACCATATTTTGGGGCCTTGATTTTGTTAGAAGAAAGGAATGACCATAAGAAAAAAAAAGAGCCAGAAAATCACTTTGGAGAGCAGATTTAGATATTTTGGTTAAAACAGTTCCCCTATGACTGTCCTCCCTAACTATGGGATAGATCACTTTGAGAGCTCTGTGACAGCAATAATATATGTATGGATAGGTAGTGTTAATATAAAATAGCTGTAGAAGAATTGCCTTAGTGGTATTATATTCTTAGGAATACTACTAATGAAAACTGCAACTTATCTTAGGAACTCCTTGAGCTTTATAAACAATGTTGTGAGTATTCACAAAATCCATTTAGATCCAAATTCAAGTTTAGTAAGAGCAGGAGACAGTACAGCATAGGACTGGGAGTTGGAAGGGGCCATCCCGCCTAGCTCCCTCGTTGCATACAGCGGAGAAAACTGAGGCCAAGAGAGTTAAGGTGACATTCAAGGTCACATCTAATACAGAGCAGAACCCAGGAGTCAGATCCTCTAACTCCAAATCTGCTGCCTCTTATTTAGAATCCCAAAGATGGTCAGTGTTGGAAGCCGAAGTGCTTTTGACCTCAGTAATTTCCAGTTAACCACTGAAAGGAATTCAATGTCCCCAATTAGAGGTTTCTCAAAATGTGGCTTTCTGACCAGTGCTTTCACATAAACCACAGCACATATTTTTATGAAAAGGGACCAGCAACACTAAGTCCTTTAGTCTATGAAATGAAGATACCTAATCAATCTCTGTTTCTGTCAGGCTGAGGTTAAAAGGACATTATCAAGGTACTTTTTTTTTTTTTTTTTTTGCTGGGGAAAATCCCCTTATGATATGGCTGGCAGGATCCCACCAGGCTCCCGTGGAATTAAACAGATGCCTGCTGAGTGATTTGTAGAGCCTGTGTTGGGAATACCTATCATTTGCATGAGCTTGCCACACTTTCTAGCTGACAGCAGTGTACTTATGCCAGCATACATCAATGGTGACCTAAAACACTCTGGCTATTACAAGTCTTAGGACTCTGGGGAAGAAAATAACTTTGTGCCCAATTTTATCATGGCTTTACGATGATGGCCGTCATTCTTTTTGGACTACAGTTAGCCTTGCAAAGCTGGGAGTCATCAGCGGGTCAATTGTTCATGTTATTAGGTATCAGCTATATTTAACTTCTTACATCGTAAGAATGTTTTAAGGCAGCCTCAGAAGTTCCTCAGCTTTACCAAGTCTCAGTCACCACTGCTCATTTTATTAAAAAATCATTTTACTGACGCTCGTTGTTTTTACATTGTAGTCACTTTAGAGAGGGGGTACTAAACCCCTTTAGTTTAGGGGGAAATTAAAGCACAATTGGTAACTCATTTTGTAAATAAAAAATAATTAGGCAAAACATTTTATAGATATAGTGACTGCATCTGATAATGTACCCAATGTACTGCATCGCAGGGAGTCCCCTGATTTACTGGCTCCTTCACTTATTCAGAGTTTGCTTCCTTTTAATGATCATTGACTTTGTAGTTAATTGTGAACATAGTTCTCCTGGTTCTGCTTATTTCACTGTGCATCAGTTCATGCAAATATGCCCAGGCGTCTCAGAATTTCTCTTAAATGTCATTTATTACTGTCCAATAATATTCCATTGTATCCATGTTGGGATGAGGCTAGGGACTGAACCTGTTTTCATTGGTAGAAGGAACTCCTTGGAAAGGGAATTCTGCCAAAGTAGGTTGGCAACTTCTCTGCCATTCATAGTCATAGAGAACTGTCTACAGCATTGAGAGTCTGAGCGATTTACCCAGTGTCACACAACCAGTTTGTAGGACTTGAACTTAGGTCTTCTTGACTCTCAGGCTAGTTTTCTCTCTGTCATTCACATACCACACTTTTTTTAGCCATTCCCCAATTGATGGGTGTCCATTTTATTTTCAAATATTTGCCATAGCAGAGTGATGTTATGAATATTTTTTTAACATTTGACTTTTACTTCAGTCTTTGACCTCCTTGTATCATAGGCCCAGGAATGGGTCATATGGAATGGGCATTTTAGATACTTTGCCTAAATAATTCCAAACTGATATCCAGAAAGACTGGACCAATTCCAAGAACCAGCTGTCATCCCACTGCTGCCCAGTTTTAGCAGGAGAGAAGGATAGGCATTTGTAAAGTTAAGGCAGTTTGCACTGAACTATTTTTCACCCTTGATACCATTGCAAAAGAAGCAATTCTCAATTGTCTGTGGACTATTTGGTAGGGAATGATCAGAAGGAAGGAGGGTAGGAGCAGCAGCCCTCGAGAGCAAAGGGAGCATATCTTGCACATCTGTACAAGTCTGGTAAAGGCTAGGAGCTGACATTCATGGGAAGGAATAGCCCTCTCTGAACAAGGTCTGCAGACCTGGGACTGTAACCTTCTATGGACCAAACTCTATCCCTTATATAAATTCTGAGCTTCTCCAAAGCCTCCATCACAATACTGCTACCAGAATCTGAGAGATTAAGAATAAATAGACTTTTGACGTATGAAATTACAACTCTGAAGAAAGTGAAACAGGGCCATGCCCCAGCACTCTCAGTAACTTGGTATGACTATTAGATAAATTGGACATATGCTCTCTAGTTATACGAAATGAAATAGCATCTTATGTGGATGATTTGATTTTATTAACTTCAACTAGACTGCTGCCAACTCATTCCAGTAGCCTATTAGCATACAGTCCCACTTAACATCCATCAAAAACACACATTTACATATTCAAATTAGAAAAAAAAAAGAAGAAACATAAAAATAATAGTACATAAAATTATCAATATAATGTTCAAAAAGTGTGCATCTCAGTCCCAAAATGTAGTAAAAAGATCTCCTTTCTCCATCTAAATTGTTCTTTGGATTGAGTTACCATTACTAATCTTATCTACATGGCTTATATTGTTTGGTTCCACAGTTTTCCCTCATTATATATAGCTCAGGTATTCCTATTTTTTTTTTGGTAATCTTCATATATGTAATTTCTTGTGACTTAATAATATTCCATTACATTCATTTACTACAATTTGCTCACAGTTCCCTTATCATTGTACACATGAGTTGTTTTTAGGTCTTTCCTTTACAAATAGTGCTGTAATTTTTTGTACAAATAGGTCTTTCTCTATGTTAATGGTTTTTATAGGGTACAGGGATCACTATTAAAGGTATGAACAGTATTGTAGCTCTTACTGTATAATTCTGTTTTGCTTTCTAAAAAGAATGCATGAATTTATAGTTCTAACAGCAGTGTAATAACATCCTTGGTTTTCCATACCCATGACAGCAATTAATTTTACCATTTTTAACTATCTTTGGCAATTTGATGGGAGTCAGGTAGTGTTTTAATTTTAATTATGTTTTAAATTTTAAATTATGTTTTTCTGATTACTGGAACATTGAAAAGTTTTGCAAACAATTACTGAGAATTTATGTTCCTTCTTTCATGAATCGTCCTGTCTTTTACTATGTTTTAAGCACATCTTGACTGGTAATATAGTGCAACCTGCAACTTGACATTTTTTTATCGTATTTTGTGTCACCTGCAATTTGGATTCTCCTGAGATTGTGGTGTTCCATGACTGTGAGTGATACAGCCATATAACATCAGTGAGTATATGTCATTGTTAAAAAAAAAAAAAGACAGATTTTTTCTAACAGCCAATGGCTTTGATTCATTGAAATTAGAATTCACCAAATGCAATCGACCTGATTTTTTCTTTCTATTCATTTCTTGGCCTTGTTTGCTCTTCATCTGCCATGTCTGCTTAAGATATGAGTGTGTGTCTGTCTGTCTATCTCTTAAGAAGCACTACAGAGTGGTAGTTAATGGATCCTTGGAATCAGGAAGAACTCAGATCAAGACCTTTTTCTGATATATCTTGGTTGTTTGACACTGGGCAAGTCACTCACCCTCTAAGTTTCCCAGGTTTTCATGTTTGTGTACGTGCATGAGCGTGTGTCTGCATGGCTCAATATGTATAATATGTGTATGTATTTTTTTTTTGATCTGGACCTGTGATTTCATTCATACAGTCAGTTTCCAAAGAATAAACTCTCTCTACCAATGTACATGAGTAATTACTCAAGTTGTTGCACACGTTATGAAACTTGTTGCCTTAGATTGCTGCCTACGCAAAATGAGAACTTAAATGATCTGTCTAGGATTATACAATTAATATGTGTCAGAGGAAGGATTTGAATTTGGTTTTCCTGACTCTGAGGTTAGCTATCTACTATATCCTGCTGTTATGTGTATATACATATATATGTAAACATCAAACTCCATTCACATACATGTGGATTGAACTATTCCATGGGACTGTCTAAATGCATGTCAAAATTTGGGCAACATGTGTTTTTCATCCAGCTTGTTTTTACCGTATGAGTAGCTAAACTGACGTTTCTGGACTGATTGAGAATTAGACTTTGCAAGTCCTACAGTTTTCTGGGGCTCATATATTCAACATATTATATGACATGCACATATTATATGACAGGCCCTTAATAAGTACTTATTTAATTTAACTGAATCCAAGGTCAAAGCTTTGGAAACAAAATTGATAACTTTTTAAAATATATAAAAATGTCTTTCAGATATACCTCTAGTGAATAAGGGAATGAACCCAAAAGTTGTCTTAAAATATCTTAAGGATACTAATATAACAGAGGGGGTATACTTGTTCTATGTTTTTCTAGAAAGTAAAACAGTGCCCAATGAGCAGAAACGATAAAGAAGCAGATTTAAGTTCAGCATAAGAAACAATTTTTAAATTTAAGTTATCCCTCCGTAGAATGTGGTGTCTCTAAGAGACAGGGTACTACCTGAAAATACAAAACCAGAGGTTGGATACCAGTTCAATTCTTCTTCATTCTGGTGTCTTCTCTCTGCTAATTGTGTCCTATTTATCTTGTATGTTTGCATGCTGTCTCTCCCATTAGATGAGTTCCTTGAGGGCTGGGACTATCTTTTGTCTTTCTTTGTATACCCAGCACTTCCATTGTGCCTGGCATAGAGTAGGCACTTAATAGATGCATATGGGCTGATTACTTACTGACTGACAGATAAGTATAAGGACACTGTATGATGTGAGAATAAATTAGATGTTACTGAAAGATCAAATTATATAATTAAATTCTATAATCAGTTTAAATTTCATAATGCTTTGACTATTCTCAAACTAGAGCTCTGCACTTTGGTAAGCAAAGTCTGAGACTCAGCTAAAGAAAAATGAGAAAGCAACCTCTGTCTGGACGCTGAAGAAAAAGGAACAAAGTTTTTCCTGTGCAAAGACAAGGACATCTACTCCATTAACACTTTCATTTTCTGTAAATGTGGCAAACATTTCTTCAATTATTGTCCAAATGACAGTATAAATTATCTAAGATAAGTAATAACAGGAAAAGAACATAGTTTATACCTAAAAATATGAGCTCCTTCAGCTTACAAACTCTTTGAACACTACAGACATTTTTTCTATCAGGTATAACTGAAAATTGATGGGCATTTCGCTGTTTTTTAATGCTTTCTAAAGTTGAACTTTTTACATTTTGATACTAGAGAAAATTTAGCTCTGCTTGCTATTCTCAAACACAACCCTACAATGAGTAAGAAACACCAGACCTTCTCTAATGCTAAATGAAGTCGAGAAAACATCTGACTATACAATTCAAAAATGCATCTCATTTCAATTTATTATAAAATATTTATATTTAAGGGGAGAGCAACGTGAATCATACTGTTTTCTTCTTGTTTCCAAACTGAGTTCTTAATCTTCAACAATGCCAACATCGATAGAAAATGGGCATCATTAATACAGGAGAGACCTTATTCATGAAGCAGAAAAACTTGTTATAGATGACAATTTTTACACTGTTTCAGTTCAGAACAATTGAAACCTAATAAATAGTCACCAACTTTACTCACCTTGATAGCCTGACTGTAAGGTCCAATGCTAGCAGGCGCCCAATGAGAAATACTCTGTACATGCATCACTTCCTTGGAGCATGGGAGGATTTCACCAGTCGTTATGGTGGACTTGTGAACAAGACAGTCAACTGAGAAAAGTTGTCCATCTGGCAACAGAGTCTCTACACAGACCCTGAAACAGAACAAATTAAAAAAATGTTAACAGGGAGAGGTCATTTCCTCAGAGGCTATAGCTTTGTACCAGAGGTTTTCTAGAACATGATCTTCAAGGTATATTTTACAAGCCTGTCTTATGATTAAAACAGCGCTTTAATGACACTTTCCATGCTAACTGGTAGCCTAGATTCAAAGAATGATGTAGTTTTTGTCAAGAGAGATATGGATTTGTACCTCACCTCTGACACTCGCTGTGTGACCTTAGACAAGGTAGTCCACCTCTGAGCTCCTTGAGGGAGGAACCATTTCATTTTTTGTCTTTATTTCCTATACCTAGGGCCATACCTTGTACCTAGTCGGCATTTAATAAGTGTTTGTTGAGGCGAATTGAAAAGGAAAAGCACAGAATCTTTTTCCAGTGGGAAGGTAGTAATCACCGAGCCATAAGAAAAGAGCTTTTGGGAAGAAAAGGAATAAATAAGAAAAAGATCAAGAAACAATCAAATGAAGCAATTAAACTTTTAAAGTAATATAAGTCTCTTAAGGATTATATGCTTCTCAAGGGTAGAAACTATGCTAACTGTTCTTGTGAATCATCTATACTACCTGCTCAAGTGCTGGAAACACAAGATAATGCATTCATAAAGCGCTCAGCTTCTTAAAGCACTCCTAAATCCTCAGTGGCTCTAAAGTAGGTCCTCAATAAATATTGTTGGTTGGAAAAGATCAGTTTATATAGTTGAATAAATTACAAATATGAGGATGAACTAAAGAAGGGTGGGAGCCAGGAAAAGGGAAAGGGGAGATACCTGCAGGTATTGTAGTAGCATTTCTAAGTCAATAGTTCTAGGATTCAACAAAGAGTTATAAAACTGAAAATGGGTGTTGGGACACTGAGTTTTAACAACAAGCAGTGGCTTAGGAAAGGGAAGCAAGAGGAATGGTTGTTTTTCCACTTTTCTGACAAATCAATCTGTATTCCCAACTTCTATGGAGTTCTAATGGGTGGAGCTAGGTGAGAAGTGAGGCTAGGTGGCCTGGGTAAATGGTGATCTCAAGAGTAGGAATTCACTGGTAGAAGGAGGGGAGCTGCAGATAGGAGGCATTTCCAGAATAAGAAGGCTGCTGGGACAGAGATTGAAAAGCCCAGAGGATAAGGAAAGAAACAAGGTAAGAAGAAAGGAAAGTATCCTCCAGGAGATGGGATTGGAGCTGAGTTCCAAAATAAATTAGAGGCAGCTAAATGACTAAGTGGCTAGAGCAGTGGAGCTGGAGTCAGAAAGACCTCTATTTGCCTTGCAGGCAGCTAGTTATTTCTAAGTACATCAAGATTAAGTAAACAATAAAAACTAGACCATTTTGAAGTTATGAATCTGAGATAATCTGAATTATCAAATAAAATGCTGATTGATAACAAGGATGGAATATCAGCTCATATATTATGTGGTTTTCATAGCGAACTTGCTCAACTAAATATAATTTATGTCAAAAAGCAGGAATTCCTTCAAATCTATGATAAATGAAGGTATATAACTGAAAACAACCCTCTCTGGACCTATTTCGGTTATTTTGTTTCAGCATAAAATACAAGCAGAAAATAATAAAAAGTTACTGGGGCATTCACCATAGCTATATTATTTAGGCAATCAGACATGCAAAACTAATTGATAGTAAAATTATTCTTACATGCTGAAAAAATTGTGAGTTCTCACCTCCCATCTGTTGAAGTTGTGACCCCAGGAAAGCAAATTAACTTGGACACTTTATGATATAAGCATTTGGCACAGCTTTATTCACCACTTAAAGGCAGCTGATGCATAATTAAGCCCAGCTCAACTTTTGGAAGGTACCCACAGGAAATTCATAATAATTATGCTTCATGAATATTTGTAGGTATCCCTATCCCAAAATCTCATCAATACATGGTCTTTCTTCTCCTGGACATGTGCAATTAATCACTAATGAACTCAATTATCTTTGAATGTAAAAATACCCCTTTCTGGGAAGTTCTAAAATGTATTCTTTTCCATTCTTACTGCACTTGCAGAGTTCAGTTTCTCTCATCTCTCTCTTTCTGTTCCTTGTTTTTCTAGTACCTTATCAGACTTAGTTTCCCATACTGAGACATTAAGGTCCAGCTATTTTCCCAAAATGGGGGAATAAGTGAGAGCTACAATGTATATGATCTTTAAATAGAAGCTTTATAAAAAGATAGCTCTCAGAAAAATCATCACATTGTCCCTTCCCTGCAGCTTATACCCTCTCTTGGTAATATAATCAAGCTCCCATGGTGTCAATTATCTCTGTGCAGATGATTCCCCAAATCCATAAATTCACCCTCAACTACTCTTCCCCACTCTACTTTTCCTATTCCTGCAGTCCTTGATGCTTTCCTTGCTCTCCTCATCTTCCATATCCGATCAGTTTCTGTGTCTTAGTGATTTGGCTTTGTGCTATCTTTCCCAGCTGTTCCTTTTTTCCTCCCCTCACTTGGTCACAATTAATTAAGACTCTTATTATCTTTCAGGTGGACCATTGCAACAGCTTCCTAATCAATCACCCTGCTTTTAATCTCTTGGCACACAGCTAGCAAGTGTTTGAGGCCAGATTTGAACCTCGGTCTTCCTGACTCCAGGTCTAGCGATATATTCGCGGAGCCATTGGGTTGCCTCATAGAGTCCTTAGTTTCCTTCCAATCTCAACTCATATGCTGCCTCCTTCAGGAAGCCTTTCTTAGCCATCTAGTAATTACTGATCCCTCATAAAATTATCTAGTATTATTTCCCATTAGAACACAAAGTCTTCGAGGGCCAGGATTATCTATCTTTTTGTCTTTGTATTCCGGTTCCAATTACTTGCTTTAAAAAAAAAATACTCGTGAAATTGAATTGTCTATTTCCCTCTGCATCTCTCCCTACTTCAAGATGCTCTTCCCTTCTTAAAATATCTCCTTTGTCCAACAGGTATTTAACTTAATCTGACATATAGTTTATTGTCTGAAGTAAAGAAGACACACTGTTGCATAAAAATTCTGTTTGAAGTGCGTATGGTTTGAGTAATTTTACTTGATGTAAAAAGCTTTGGAATTACATAAAGTCAAACTTTTAAAGTCTGATGATATAAGAGATGAGATTAATATTCTGAAGAAAAAGTGGTCTTCCCAGATTAATGAGATCATAATCTGGTCTTTCTTTTTGATATGTCTCTCCTAAGAATTTATCTAGTCACTTTTCACTGAGGCATTTTACATTTGTTACATGCTACTGTAAGACTTCTCATATTATTTCATGGGAATGTTTTTTTTCTCTCAAAGTGCCTCAAGGATAGAGATGTTTTGCTTTTATTTCTTATGCAGAACCCTAGAATAGTGTTGCCCACACAGTGGGTATTCTGTAAATACTGGTGAAAGGCAAGAAGATCCACCTATAAACTTTCACTTTTCTGTAGAACCATGGGATACCAAAACAATTGGTCAATTCAGTGAAGCATCAGTCAAAATCTTTATTTGATGTTTGTGTAGACAAAACAACCCCTTCACTGTTGGCTTTTTTCAGGCTGTGGAAACAGCCTGAGGCAGATTCATCCAAAGAGCAAGATAGAACTTCTGGGAGTTTCTAGTGTCTGGGTTGTATTTATAGGATTGAGAGGATGGGAAAGTTGGGTACGTGGTTATGCAGTTACATCTGGGGTTGGATGGTAGGATGAGGAGAGATTTGTTAGAAGCTCTAACATTCTGAAAACAAGGACTTCCTCTCACCCTTTAATCATCTCCAATACATATGTTTCATTTTCTCTGTAGATTTTTGTTTCCTAAACATAAACACACATTAATTACAGAGTTTCTGTTTTGGTCTTCAATCTTCCTCTTAAGGATTACTAAAGGTAGTTGTACAAAAAGTGAAAACTATTTAGGGGAATAATTAGGAAAATAAGAGAGAGAGGTACAAAGGCACTAGATACAAAGAACGCAGATTAATGAATCATTGTTACAATTGAATAATACACCAGACATAAAGAAATACCATGTAACTGTAAGGGAAGACAAAGAGGTAACATATATAGTGTTAGCAGTTACATACCTTGCAGGTGGACACAAATCGAACATTTTCACATACGCTGAATTTATAGCAGAAAAATCTTCCATATTTCTGATATATACATAAACCAAAATAACATCTTTCAATTCCAGTCCCTCTGCATTGATAACAGCTGTAAAAGAAAACAAATTCTACTGTTAAAGCCATGAAAATTAAGAATCTGTCTAAGAACCAATCAGTGATATTTCCATTTGAGATTTTTCTTCTCCATTAGAGCAAAAGATTATAACTGTCTGGGTTTAATCCAAGAAGCATTTATTCATCAGTGCCTCTTATGGGCAAGGTCCTATGCTATATGCTGGGAATCCAAAGAAAGAGGCACCAACATTGAAAACAGCCTCTGCCCTCCAAGAAGCTGGCACTTCACTGGGTAATACCAAGAGTAAACAGATGAGGATGGTCTGAATAATACACTGGAGCATGGTTAAAGAAGGAGTTCATCTAGGCCTGGGCTGGGGAACTGTTCTACACAGCTGAAGTTCGGCTAAGTCAGGCAAGAAATGGTCAAAAATAAAGTTAGGAACAAAAGGCTAAACTTAGCATTTATCAAGTGAGTAGACGTCAACGGGATCTAGTTAGAATGTCAGGTTGCAGAAGGCCTAGGCCAGGTTTAGTCACACAGGGATAAGACTAGAGAAGTCTGTCCAGAGAGGAGGGCTAGAACTAGTCTGATAGGCGAGAGTAGGAACACAGGTGGGAGCTTGTTCTGGCTGAGGTCTGGGTCTTGGTAGCTTACTGGGACAAAAATGAAACCTCTGTAAGGCAACAAAGGAGATACAGTCATTCCAGATGAAGGATATTAAACAGCATTTCAGACACCTCAGTCTGAATCAGATGAGAAAGCTCCCTTGTCTGTGTCACCTGTCGTGACTCATCAGTCAAACCTCTGAGAGGTTCCCCTCTGCTCTCTTCCTATTTCTAGGTCTTTCTGGCTGCTTTATACTCAAAAGATGAAGCAATGTATACAGTTTGAGTCCTTAATCTCCTGAACCAACCAGGTTTCAAGAAATGTCTCAATAGCTTTTAAGGAAGAATTAGCTGATCTTTATTTTTTTAATTAATTAATTTGTTTTCAGTTTTCTACAATCACTTCCACATATCTTAGATTTTTTTTCTCCCTCCCTCCCCATTCCTCCCCAAGACGGTGTGCAATCTTATATGGGTTCCACACAAACATTCTTATTAAATACATTTTCACCTTAGTCATGTTGCATAGAAGAATTAAAACGAATGGGAGAAACAATGAAAACAAAACAAAACAAAATACAAGAGAAAATGGTCTGCTTCACTCTGTGATCCAATTCCATAATTCTTTCTCCGGATGTGGATGGCATTTTGCCTCAAGAATCCACTGGGAATTTTTTAGGTCCTTGAAATGCTATGAAGGGAAAAAATCCTCGCACACTGTGGTTGTTGCTGTGTACAAAGTTCTCCTGGTTCTGCTCCTTTTTCTCAGCGTCAGTTCATATAAGTCCTTCCAGGCTTCTCTGAAGTCTTCCTGTTCATCATTTCTGACAGCACAATAGTATTCCATTGCAGTCATATACCACAGCTTATTCAGCCATTCCCCAATTGATGGGCATCCCCTTGATTTCCAGTTTTTGGCTGCCACAAAGAGAGCTGCTATAAATATTTTTATGATCTCTTGGGGATACAGTCCTAGTAGTGATATTGCTGGGTCAAAGGGTATGCACATTTTTGTAGCCCTTTGGGCATAGTTCCAAATTGCTCTCCAGAATGGTTGGATCAGCTCACAGCTCCACCAACAATGAATTAGTGTTCCAAACTCTCCCACATCTTTCCCAACATTTGTCATCTTCCTGTTTGTAGCTCATCTTTAGAGGGTAGGGTTTAAGTTATTGCTTCCACCACAAGAGGCATCGAACCTTCTCTGAGAGAGGCACGTTGAATGGATGAGATTGTAGATGGGCAAATGAAACAGAGAGATTAAGATAGGCAGACACGAGGGAAGTAGTTGGGCTGAGATCAGAAACATGATTTGGGAAAAGCAGATGTGCAATTTTCAATAAAAATTTTTAGAAGGTCAATGGAAAGCTTCCTGGTTCTTGGGTGGTTCACATTATCATAGGGCCTGCTGTTTTGGAGCCTATATCTACTTTATTCCTCTTGCGGTCCAAGGTGTCTGCCAAGTCTATGACCAGAGGTGTGCAAGTCACTCCTTGGGATTGAAGGGGAGCTCTGCTAGCACCTCAGTGGTTGTGGTATACGTGACCTTTCAGGAGTTGTGGCTGCTATTACCAGGGCATCTGCAACAAGATACCTGGGATCTATGAATAATTCAAGTATGGTTACTTAATGTTTTTTCTACTCTTTGATCAGTTGGGTGTTTCTCGTTTGAAGCATTTTTTTCTGAGTTACTTTGATTTTATATAATACAGTAGTAACTTAAGTGAATAATTTTTCAACATAAGCATCATTATTTAAAATTCACCAAGGTTTTCTCTTTGTAAACAGTCTAATAGGAGGCAGACATAAATGAATAAACTGCTTTGTAAAACACTGGGATTTAACATCATGGTTTTAGGCCTCAGTAACCTCAAAGTCTTTTTGGTTTTTTAATACACTGCTCCCCCTCCACCTGCTCCTTCTACCAATGTTCCATTTTCCATCTCTGTGCCTTTGCACCAGACACCCCCCATGCTGGAACGCTCTTCCATCCTCCCTACTGACTCTTAGAATTCATGGCTTACTTTGTATTCAGTTAAAGCATAGCTTCCTTTAGGAGGCCTTCCCCAGCCACCATGGGTTCTAGCTAGCATCTTCTCCTTTAAGGCTACCTCTCTATCTGTTCAGTATTTACCTTATATATTGATTTATCTTTCTTGTGTCCTCTGACAGAATGCAAGCTCCTGAAGGCTTTTTTCTTTGTAACCCCAGTGCTCTGCCCTGTGCCTATCCCTCAGAAAGCAATTATTAAATGCTTGTTGATTGATCACTCAAACTGTCTTCTGGACTGGTTGACAAGTCACTAAATAATGCTAGTTTTACTACTTTACAGTCACCAACCTTTCTGGACTTCAGAAGGTATTTTCTAGCTTGATCACAAACCTCATGTAACCGGTCTTGGCTCTGAACAACTTTTATCTGCTTCCAAAAATCAAATTTATTCAAAGAATAATGATTTGCCTCTAACATTACTCAAAGATAATGAATTTTTGTTGAATAAATGAATGCTACTATTGAGGATATTCAAAAGAACCTGTTGTAGACTCTTGAAGGAAATTCCAAAGAGAAGTTTCAAAATAGATCCAAGTAATAAAGACGACGCAGGTTCCCAGGGTAACCATGATGTGCCTAAGAGTTATTTGAAAATATAAGTTCAGATATATTTGCTAAAAGACATTAACATCACTTTACAGTCATACCCCGTAATTCTGATGCTACTTAAAACTGGTTTTCATTCAGATGAATTTCTCTGTACAGATGTAAATGACAGATCTGTACAACAATGTTCTTTTTGAAGAAACCTGTAAGAGCTAAACGCTTTCTCAAGCAACTCAACCTTTAAAGGTCTAAGTGATAGCTCTTTCCGTTAGCATTAATACCATGGAACTATTAAAATTTGCTATATCTTAAAAAAGAAGAAATTACTTCCAGTGAAAATGTATCTAGGTGTCGCAGGTTTGCAATGCTAAAGTTCAGCAAGTGCTTAGAGCATGAATTTCTGAATGTTAAAAAACAAGACATGGTAGCCCTTAGATCTTGTTCAGTGCATCTAAAAAAATAAGCAAGTCCCTAATATGTTTGAAATGCTTCAATAGCAGAGTAACTTCATCAAATTCTTTCTAACTTACAAAGTGTCTTTAGTTAAAAAGAAAAAGATAAAATGATCTAGTTTAAGATGAATGAATGGACCTTTGTCAAAGCACCTAACTGAAGCCATAGCTAAAGACTACAGTATTCGATAAAGCTTTTCACGCGAGTATCAAAGTCATGTGGACTGTCACCTCCTTTTTTCCTCCTAGTTTGAAATTCTATGCCATTCAATATTCTCTCTGTAAACAAAAGCATCAAAGACAAAAAGGAAACAAAATAGATTTTTAAAAGAGGTGTCATTTTTTTTTTCCAGGTTACTCTCATGGAAATATTCTTTAAAATAATAAATAAAATAATAATAATTTCAAATGGTTCACAAAGCCAAATTTCCGGTTGGTCAGTCACCAAGTGGTTATTAAACATTCCCTGTACGTCAGCAGGCCCTGGGCTACACTCTGGGGACAAACACAAAGCCTGAAATAGTCCCTACTCCCAAGGAGCTTAGCTTCTGATGGAGGAGACTGCAATTACACACAGACATGCATACGTATACATATATGTATGTATATGTATATATGTATATATACACACACACACACACAGAATAAAAGTAAACCTAAAGAAAATAAATACAAAGAGAGCAGGATTGAGGAAGGAGTATATTCCAGGTCTAGCTAATGCAAAGAACCCTAGGAAAAGATGGTTTTTCAAAAGAGGCTAGAACTTTTAGCAGGCACTCAATACATGCCTGTTAAATGATTTATATAAAACTTTTTCTTCAGGAAACATTATTTTCTGAAAGGAATTTCATTTTGTGAGGAAGAATTTATTTACGGAGGGGCAGACTGCTTTCAAGCATTGTCTGGATCCTGATGAGGTATTTTTTGTTCATGCATTTCCTGTGGATTTTAATTCTCCTTTCCATCCTTCAAAAGATCCATGATTTTCAATGGAGTGGGCAGTCTCTCCAACAATGGAGACTGTAATCCCTACATTTCCAGTAGACAGTTTGGATAATAGCTGTGGTTAAAATATTTCATCACCTGGTGGTCAGCCTTCTGGAGAGAAGCATCCCTAAAATGAGCTAGGCTTGTTCTTGTACAAGTAACTGCTGACTCAACTGCTGGGCCTAACCTGCTGGGTCTTGGTGTGTGCCTATGTGGGGGTGGGGGAAGAGCTGTCCATCACTGGTATACCTTCCAAAAACTCTGTGATAACCAATTAGACTAGGATTTTAATGAAGTGCTGCCTTTAAGTATCTCAGGGGTTGTCACATCAAAGAAGGATTGGTCTAGTTCTGTTTGCCCACAGACAGCAGAATTATAAGCAATGAGAAGAAGTTGCAGAAGAAAAATGAAGCTTGGTATAATGAAGATCTAAGAACAAGAACTATCCAGAAGTGGCATGGGCCATCCTGGAGACAGATAAGAGGAGACCTTCTTATTTGAGGATTACAAGCAAAACCTGGTCACTTTTTATAGAGGGAATTCTTTTTCACACATAGTTTGGCTGCTTACGTTCCTTCTAACTCTGAAATTCTGGGATCCTGGATATCTGTATAACCTTGGGAAGGTTATTTTACTTCTTGGACTTTTAACTTTCTTGTATACAGATCATACACAAGATTTAGAATGATTGTATTAGACGAGATGTCATCAAAAGAGCTTTTTGCCTCTTAAGATATGAAGCTATGACCTGAAAGTTGGTGCTCAGAACCTACAAATATTTCTTAGTTAGAAAAAACTGAAGGAAACAGCAGCAAAGTGACTTGTGTAAGGACACGCAGTGTCTCAATTTAGATCTCAACTCAGGTTTTCCTGACTCTGTGGTTGGCATTCTACCTACTGTGCCACCTAGGTGCTTCAACTACCAAAACTTTCATTCACCAATATGAATTTTAGCCAAATATCATTATAAAAAACAATGAGTCTGATCTACTTCCAGGGTTCAGCAGAACCAAGTTGCCATATCTGTACCACAGAGAAAAGAAGGATTAGCATAGCCTGGCATGGGAACAGGTAAAACAGAATGCACCAGGATGGCAGTACGATGACGCTTTTGGGAAGCTTCTCACAAAAGTAAAACCAAAGTGACTTTACTGGAGAACACAGCTTAATCCTGGAATTTAGAAAATATACATTATTTTGCTTGCTATGGCATTCTGGTTCATTCTTAGCTGGAAGGAAGAATACTGATGAAGGGTCAAGTTGTGAGGACAAAAGAAGATACACAGAAATTCCAGGCTCCCCCATAGCATTCCATTCTCCCTCCACCTATACCTTTTCTCCCTGCCCAGCAAATGTGTGGCAGAAAAGAGTTCAATGTTTAAGACAGACATCAAAAACAACTGAAGCCAAGATGTATCAAAAGAATAGATTCAAATAATTTATCGATGAAGTTCAATTAAAGAAGAATCTTAATAGTTCACTGATTCTAAATTTAAGAAACTGGGTAGACCCAAATAATTGCTATTTAAAAACTTAAAATGGAGAAGAGTCCTTATAGGTTATAAAAAGACAGCATAGTCATTCTTAAAGGAACAGGTTCCAGATACAGAGGACACAACTTGGCTTTTTGATCTATGTAAATAAACTTCTAAAAAATGTCAGAGATATTAGAAAGCATGAAAGGTTGTAACTGAAAAGTATGTATGAGTATTTGATGATAAGCGAGTGAATTAGTTAATACTCAAACTTTATTGAATGCTAATTTCATGAGCATTATACCTGAGCAATATTATCATAGTCTATAAAATAGGGATTAATTTTCAATAGATTAGCATCTAAATATATGTTTCTTATGATTTATCAACAAGAAGAAGGGTTTCCTTCCTGATCCCAGCCCTGCTAAAGTCCAGGAGAAAATACAGACTGCTAAATCCTTCTGGCCAAACTCATCTTCTTTGGGGGCGAATAAATCAATTAACCTTGCAAAAGGAAAGTTAAAGAGACTTCTGTACACTTCATTCTCACAGCATGTGAGAGAATGGGCAGAAGTTATGAGTGAACTGCTGGTGGGGTTCAGGAAAAGCACATACCAGCAGATGATCAGCTCTCTGCTAACTAAATCTGGCAAAGAAACATACTGTGGTTTCTTCAGATGACAGCGTCATAACTCATTTAGCTCTCCCCTACCTCTTCAAAAAAAGGCCAAAACCTCACAGGAAATGTGAGCATTGACATTTCTACCCAGGATCAAAAACTGACTATTTTGCCAAAAATTGAAAACAATACAGCTAATACTGTAAATATACAGTAATGTGTTGAAAGAAGTCAGCTGCTGAACTGGTCAACGACACAATCTGTCATTTCTTTTCTTATATTCTGATGGATGATAGGTAAAAATAATTATGTTTGGATTGGCGGATACCCATGCAAATATAATGAAAACCAAGTAAGTGTTATAGATCCGTCTTGCGTCAATTTACAGATTATACCCCAAAGAGTTATACTGAACACTGGTGCTTTTAACTTTAAGTCTGATTACACCTTTCTAGCTGATTTCCAGGCTGTTAAAAACTAGCTTAAGGGCCATCTACAAGATATGATTTCTTTGCTTTCTAAAAAATGCTAAACCTTCTTTATCACTCTGTATTCAGTCATGAACTCAGCTGCACAAGCCAAACGTAAAGATTTTATGGGCCAATCCATCATGAGAATTCGTGAACAAGAATACAAGTCTACTCATGCAGACACTAAGAGTGATTTCCATTTTTATGAATGAAAAAGAGCTCTGCATAAACATTCTTTATCTAAAGTTTAAAATGAAGAAAGACGCAAAACAAAATGGGGACATTTTGTTTTATAAGTCATTATCTTGTAAGAGGGTGTTAGTAAGGGACTCACAAAGATTCCCAAGGTAACTGTTCCTCCTTTGCATTAAGTACATCAATGAAATTTTTGTCTGCTGACTTAATCCTAGATGCCAAAATGGACAACAGCAACAGCTTTCTGGAAAAATTAATTCAAAATTATGATGTTAACAAAAGTACTTTAGGAAGCCCCCAGTATTGACAAGCATACAGACTTACATACTGGAGCCCCAGGATCCAGTGATTTGAATAAAGCTCTGAAAATATATTTTGGAAAGAATTCAGGGCTACATATTTTATATTTCTCCCCTATGTGGCATTTGTGAATTTCCAAATTAAAGTATATCTGTGCATAATCCATATTAAATTTAAAGGTATCCAAATCATGGGCACTTGCTAAGGGTATTGGTTATGGGGCAGCACAAATCCCACAGGCTATTTTAGAAGACTAGGATTAAAAAAAGAAACAAGAAATCTCTTCATTCTTATCTTTCCTAAAAGTAAAGAAAAAATAGTTGCATCATTCAATGTAAGCACCTTGGAGAGAAGAAAAGGCCTCAGCGGCTGCATCCACAACACTGAGCTCTGATGGAAGAAAGGAGGCTGTGGTGCACTTAATCCACTGGTAACCATTCAGAGATTTTCCTGACCATTCTGATTTCTTACCTGGGAAAGAGAAACATAAAAGAATTAGATTAAAACTTAACCAATAAAAATTTCAAAGTAAAAATGCCTAGAAAGGTCACATCTTACAGAGTGAAATTACATTTTATTAGACTATCATGCTAAATCACAAGTTTATAACAATTAAACCATATCCAACTATGGAATGATAGATTATAATCAATATTTTGAAACTGATTTTTGCTTGTTTTTTTTTAAAACAAAATTTTATAGAATCAAAAATACTTGGATAATTTATCTTAATAATTTCTTGGCTGGACAATTTTCTCTTGTGTTTTGTTTTGACTTGGTTTTTCTCATGGTTTCTTCCATTCATTTTAATTCTTTTAGGCACCACGACAAATGTAAAAATATTTTTAATGAAAATGTATGTGTAGAACCCATATAAGATAGCATGCCATCTCGGGGAGGGAACACAGCGGGAGGGGGAGAAAATTTAAGACTTATGGAAGTGATTGTTGAAAACTGAAAACAAAGAAATTAAATAAATTAAAAAAATTTCTTTGTTGCACATTAATCCTACTGATATGTAACAGGCGAAAATGACAAACACAGAACTGAAAAGTGATTTTAAAAGTCTGTGCCTTATATGGAAATATCAGCATGAGAGTAGGGCTAGGACATCATAACCATTATTTTTTATTGTAAGTACCAGGATACTGTGATATCTGCAAAAATCAAGTTTTATATTACTCTATTGCCTCAAAAGTGTAAAAGTAGCAAATCATCAGAAATTCAGAATTTTCCATTACGAATTAGTTTTGGTATATGTACAAGTATAACATTAGGAGAAATGAATAAGTTAATTCATGCGAATACAAATTCAATTTTGTTATATATTTTTTTTTATTCTGGAGAAACTCAATGTCAAAATTATTCACACAAGAGGACTGCTTGAGTCAGAGAATTTTAGAATGAAAAAGAGTTTTGGAGATCATCTAAAACAACCATCATTTTACAGTTTCTCATATGACACTTGGAGAATACAAGTAACTTATCTAAGGTCACAAAGCTAATCAGTAGTAGAGTGGAACTAGAACCCAATTTTCTGATTTCAACACTTTTTCTTACACAACATATTGTCCCTCATTTTACTATACCAATGTTGAAAATAAATCAATTACTGCATTTAACAATAAGTTTTGTAATAAAGTAGGCAAATCCCATAGGCTCCATAGGTTGCAGGTGACTTTGAAACTTTCAAAAGCAAATTAAGGAAGACTGTGAGATTTTCAGACTTTTAAAGAAGTATCATTTTCAAACTTAGGATTTTCATATTGACAATTTAATGTGTCTCACTAGGTTAAAAAACTCAGGACAATACATATTTATTTATTTTTAAATTAATTTATTTGTTTTCAATTTTCAACAATCACTTCCATAGGTTTGAAATTTTCTCCCCCTCCCTTTCCCTGCCTTTCTGAGACAGCATGCAATCTTATATGGGTTCTACACATGCATTCTTATTAAACATATTTTCACACTAGCCATGGTGTCTAGAAGAATTAAAACAAATGGGAGAAACCACGAGAAAAACCAGAGTAAAACAAAATATAACACAAGAGAAAATAATCTGCTTCATTATGAGTTCTGATTCCGTAGTCCTTTCTCTGGATGTGGACAGCATTTTGTATCATTCTTTAGAAATGTTTTAGGTCCTTGCTTTGCTGTGAAGGGCCAAGTCTGTCGCAAACAGTCCTCTCACACTGTAGTTGTTACAGTATATAATGTTCTCCTGGTTCTGCTCATTTCACTCAGCATCACTTCACGTAAGTCTTTCCAGGTTTTTCAGTCTTCCTGTCTGTCATTTCTTATAGCACAATAGTATATTTTATTACATTCATATACCACAGCTTGTTCAGTCATTCCCCAATTGATGGGCATCCCCTCAATTTCCAGTTCTTGGTCACCACAGAGAGCTGCTATAAATATTTTTGTACACATGGGACCTTTTCTCATTTTTATGATCTCTTTGGGATACAGCCCTAGAAGTAATATTACTGGGTCAAAAGGCATGCACATTTTTGTAGCCCTTTGGGCATAGTTCCAAATTGCTCTCCAGAATGGTTGGATCAGCTCACAGCTCCACCAACAATGAATTAGTGTCCCAACTCTCCCACATCTTTTCCAACATTTATCATCTTTCTGTTTTGTCATGTTAGCCAATCTGATAGGTGTGATGCAGTACCTCACAGTTGTTTTGATTTGTATCCCTCTAATCAACAGTGATTTAAAGCATTTTTTCATATGACTATAGATAGAGTTAGTTTCTTCCTCTGAAAACTTCCTGTTCATATCCTTTGACCATTTATCATTTGGGGAATGGCTTGGATTCTTGTAAATTTGATTCAGTTCTCTACATATATTTAGAAGTGAGGCCTTTATCACAGCTGTAAAAATTCTTTCCCAGTTTTCTGCTTCCCTCCTAATATTGGTTGCATTGGGTTTATTTGTGCAAAAACTTTTCAATTTCATGTAATCAAATTAGACAATTCATATTTAAAAAAGAAAATGTTCATCATCTAACCACAAGTTTCATCCATCTAATTTTAAACTGTCTACGTGTATACCACAACTAAAACACATTTGATTAAGTTCAGCTGGAAAATAGTTTAATGGAATTATTTCCACTGGTTTTGGTACATTTTTCACCTTTTAAAAGTTGGGAATAGGTGTGGTGTTTTTTTGGGGGTGGGGTGGGTGGGTTAGGGGTTGTGAAGACATAGCTTAAATAATAACCAACAGGAAAGCAGTATGGCAATACGTGTTATAAGTATATATTTGTTTACATAACACATACATATTTAACATAGGAAATTATATGTGAATAGAAGCAAATAAGCACAAATCTATATTAATAAATAGTTGAATATAAGCAACTAACTCACAGTACTGTAAAAGTGGGGGATGCGATGATTTCCAGATGCAAGGTGGGATTTCACCCTGGCTGTTTTCTTCTGCTATAGCAGAAATATGATCCTTATTATATTCCATCTCACATGAGCAATTAATGGCAAAAAGTTTTTCTGGGGATGTCAACTGCTGGGGAAAATTATACAATGATGAGATTGAGAAATGATAAATCAAATTTAAGAATTAAGTAAATAAAAGTTAAATAGTATATATTATCCAATATTATGAACAGAAAAACACATATTAGATGTCTAATACCTGGCAACTGGAAAGAAGTGGAGGTCAGTATCATAGGGTTGGCAATGGCAGATATAAACAACATGAGAGCTACTGAGCAGCCAAAGCACCAGTCTACAGTAATGCATTATGGTTGTGGCTCAGTCACTTCTTACTCTTCATGACCTCATTTGGGGTTTTCTTGGCAAAGATACTGGAGTGGTTTGCCATTTCCTTCTCCAGCTCATTTTACAGATGAGAAAACTGAGGCAAACAGGATGAAATGACTTGCCCTGGGTCACACAGCTAGTAAATGTCCAAGGCCACTTTTGAAGATGAGTATTTCTGATCCCCAGACCCAGAACTCTTATCAATGATGCCAATGCGTGATTACATGCACTTTAGGCAACAGGGATCACCCAAAAAGAAAGCTGTCTTTCAGAGAGGAGAGGTCAACAATCATAAAGTGAAAAGTATCTTGTCCACAATCTTGGACCACAGGGATGCTTATCTATTGGTCTATAGGGGATTTTCCCTCTTTTCTCAACGAGTTCTGTGTCTAGCTTATTGTCTTCCTATCGTGCCTCCCCTCCACCCCCTGCTTCTATACAAAAGGACTTCAACTTACATTATGACGCTTCCTCAAGCACTCTAATCTCTCAGTTCTTCGATTTCCTCAAATTTTATGATGTGATTCCCCCATTCTATCTTAGCCATGCACAGGAATGGTCATACACTTGCTTTTGTCATCATTCACAAATTTTCCATTTCCTTTCTTAAACTCCCTTATGTGACCACGTGCCCCTAAATCTAATCTTTATATTGACTATGACCTCCAATCCCCCCATGTAATAATTTCTCAGGTCATTATCGTTTCTTTCCTCTTTCCAAATTAAGACACTATAAGTTGACACTTACCCATCTGTGTTCACTAGAAATTTATTTTATTTAACCTTGAATAGGACTTCAGAGTATCAAGTAATCCTTTTACATCTCTTTAAAGGATTCTTTGTCCCACTAACCAAGGTATCAATTTCAAGCCTTTTCTTCTGTCCTCAAACCTTCTCCAAACCCTCCTCCTCCCCTCTCAGCTATGGTCCTCACTTCACGCTTTACTGAGATAATAAAGACCATCTGTTGTAGACTCCATCTTCTCTCCTCTTCTAGACCCCCAGGCCCCTGGATATCATCCCTCACTCTTGATTCTCCTTTTCTACTTTATCTAAAGAAGCAGATACTTTCCTGGCTAAATAACATGTGCTCTGTAACCCATGCCTGTCTTCTTTAGCAGTTTTTTTCTCCCTTATTCCTATGTCCCTTATGCTTTCTGGTTCCTCAAATGCCACCTACAAACACACTTACTCCATCCATCCTTCAAAAACCACTGCTAGACCCCAATGTTTCAAGTTATCACCCAATCGATATCTTTTCTTCCTTTTGTAGTCAATCTCCTAGAAAAATGATTTTAACTCGAATGTAAATTCTCTTCTTACAACCTTTGCCATTTGATTTTTGATTTAATCAATCAACTGAAACTTGAGCCTCTAAAGTTACCAATATTGTCTTAAATGACAAATTTAATGGTCTTTTCTTATTTATTATCTTTATTTAACTCCAAGTAGAATGTGATACTATTGATAAGTTTCTTTTCTTCTTGCATCCTGTATTCTCTACATTTTCATGATACTGTTCTCTCCTACATATCTAATCTCCTCAATCTTGTTTTCTGGCTCTTCTTACAAATAGCTTCTTTTAATTGTGGTTATAATCCAAGGCTCTGTCCTTGGTCCCCTTTTCTCTCCACTATCTCACACTCATCATCTCCCACAGGTTTACTCTGAGCTATCTCTTTGCAGATAACTCAGATCCACACATCTGGTTGTATTTTCTCTCAAGCTTCAGTTCCACATCACAGACTGTTTATTGGACATTTCAAACTCGATGTCCCATAGACATCCCAAACTCAAGTGGTCTAAAATAGAACTCAATTTCTAATTCTCCCTCACCCCATATTTGCAAACAATTGAAAAATCTCGTTGCATTTTCAACAATATCTCTCACATAAAGCCCCTTCTCAGTAATGAAAAGGCTACTCACCCTCTCAGTCCAGGTCCTCCTACTTGGATTATTACAATAATCACCTAATTCGTCTCCTAATCAAGTTTCTCCCAGTCTGATTCATCTTCCACACAGCTATCAAATTGATTTTCCTAAAGCACAGATTTAACCATGTCGTTTTCCTGTTCAATAAATCCCAGTGGCTCCCTATTGATTCTAGGATAAAATGTAAACTCCTCCCTTTGCTTATTAGAAGTCCTCCAAAATCTGACCCAAATCTGCCTTTCCAGCATTATTATATATTACTCACCTCTCTATACCCTATTGTCTAGCTAAACTGGCTATCTTGCTGTTCTGCACACGTGACTTTACAGGTCTCATGTCTATGCCTTTCCATAGGCCATATTCCACCCCATGCTCCATCCTAAGAACACAATCCCTGCTCAGCTTCATTTCTTAGAATTCCTGACTTCCCTAAAGACTTACCTTAAGTTTTAAGTAGACCAACTTCTACATGAAGCCTTTCCTTATTTTCCTAGTTGCTTGTGGCTACTTTATCAAATATAAAGGTATTTATTTTCTATATACTTATATGTGTTTTAGAATGTAAGCTGCTTGAAAATGTATGGTCTCATCTTTGCCTTTGCATCCCTGAACATAGCATAGTGCCTAGAACAAAACAGGAACTTAATAAATAAATGTGTGTTGACCGTATGCCATGCCAAGCCGCCAAAAGAAAATCACAAGGACCATTATTAATACAAATATATCCAAACGGGTAAAATTAGGGAGCATAATAGATAGAGTGCTAGGCCTAGATTCAGGAAAACTTGTCTTACTGAGTTCAAATCTGGCCTCAGAAATTTACTAGCTGTGTGACCTTGGGCAAGTCACTTAATCCTGTTTGCCTTAGTTTCCTCATCTGTAAAATGAGCTGGAGAGCAAACTGCTCCAGTTTTTCTGAAAGAAAACTCCAAATGGTGTCACAAAGTGTTGGGCATGACTGAAAAATGATTGAACAACAGCAAAAAGGGATGATAAAACTTAAAAAAAACTGGCTAATATCTATAAAAAATGAATTTATTTTTGTTTCATTTTAACTCTGTCCTGAAATAGTGGTACTTTGGATGTAAACTACCTCAAAGATTTAATGGAAAATAAAAAAATCCCCCAAACCTTGGTTCCCAATTTTTAATTCCTTTTCCCTAAATCCATCAAATTTTATACCTTAAAAAGATGGTAGGAGAATTAATATTATATCTTATAAACTGTACAGTACTTCGATTTTCAGTAATTTTTACAATAAATAAACAAATCTACAGATAATCTTGAAAGAGATTTTTTGTGACAATGTAACAATTTTCCCTAGTTATAAAAAGTTTCCTATAAGGAATTTATCAATGCAGATTGATATTTTGTAACTCATAATCTTAAGAGAGTTGCCTGAGAGTTCTAACAGATTAATGGACTTGCTAGTATGTGTCAGAAACTTAACAAACTCAGATCTAAGGCCAGCTCTCTATCTACTTATCTAGACTATCTCTCTGAAGGAAATGTAACTACTTTAAATCCTCACTTGTACTCCCTAATAAAGTTTGTATTAAAACAGGAAAACCCACAGATTATGGTTTTTATAATAACAAAAGTTGAAGGTACAATGAAATTTGTCCTCTTCAAACTCTGAAAGTCACCTGAAAAATACTTTAGTGTCTCTGTTGAAATCTCTATTTTAGTGATTTTCACTATATAGTCAATGCATAGATCCTTCTTTAACGAGAGCAAAGGAGGTTCTCAGATTGCCATATAAACTACTGCATAGCTCCCGACTGCAGAAAATACTCATGGATTGGTCATTTTCTCCTTCCCAAGACTGCAAAGACAGAAGGTAGCTTTGTTTCTTTTATTCTGTCCTTCCCACTATTATCCTCAAGCTTTGATAACTTGGAGTAAACTATGTAACTACATTCTTAGGAAACAGATCAATAATCACTGAGTACTAAATTTTTTTTTAGAATGTCACATGAATTATAGCCTATTTACTAAACAAATGTTATTTAAATTTCAACTACCATTACAAAAACTCATAATTAAGCACTCCTTATAATTTTATTTTCAAAATCTACACTCATTCCCACAAAAAGGAGCTCTTCACAATAATAAACACTGTTACAAGGAGATGATTCTGTTACTTCATAGTTGTTCATAGACTCAGAAGAATTATTTTCTTCATCTAAAAACACACAGGCATATGCAGAGATGAGAATTTAAAGGAGAATGATTTGAAACACCACAGATGAAAATCAATCTCATCATGGTTACATCAAGTATATAGCAACCTTATGTTCAACTGAATACTTTACATAATACAAGGAAGAACCAAGCGGTCACTTCCTGGTCTGGAATAGAAGGCATCTATTCAACATCTGACATTAGATAACTTTAAAGTTAGCCTTGCCAAAAGGAAGCAAAGCCAAAATCAATCCTAAAATCAGAAGAGAATAAACAAATTATCTCTGTCTACCTTGTAATCTGATTTGTCTACTCAACAATCCATTTACTAGAAAAACTCAAAGGAAGGAGAAGACTAACTAGGGCTACACAGAGATTCTGAATGAGTAATCCATTACCATTCCACATGTTTAATAACAATTATTTTTGTTTAATGCAGGCTATGTTCCCCACAGCAAAGCCTGAGGTCAACTATAATGATGTATTTGCAACACCAAAATCTATGTCAAACTAAAAGGTGGATGTAATTTGGAGAAGTTTATGATCTCAGTTCATGATAAAGGGTTAGGAGCCAGACGAGGGTAAAAGCTCGAAGAAGAAAAGACACTGATTTTAAAAAGGAAATGCAAATGGTCAATAGGTAAAGACATTTTAAAAATAAATGTTCTCTGTCTTTAGAAAAATGTTTGTTTCAGTCTGAAAGTTCCCTTCCAAGCAATGGAACTGACCCCCTGGCTTATAATTATGCTTGGGTCAAAAGTCTAAACTAGAAATTCAAAATGTACATAAAAGCCTGGCTTTAGGAGGAAAGGAAAGACTCCAGTTAAGTGAAGGCTCTATGTTTGAAAGTTCTCAGGAAAGGCTCAATTACAACTCCCTCATTCTTTTCGGAAAAGTAATTCTAACAGAAAGGTCATTCCCTGGGAGAGGTTCAAGAGGAAGTTAATAAGAAAATCTACCGCAAAAAAGGCCTAATGTTCTCTGACTGGACTTTCTTTTATTTGGTCAGAAGAAAAGCCAGATGATAGAAAACAGAAAGGTAAATGATTGCTTTTTCTGTGAACTAAATGAATAAGTAAAGTTTGAAGAGTAAACTAAAGATAGGTAAATATGTGACTGTATATTACATGTTATCAGTCCCATACATCTGTTCCTGGATTAAACTAGGAGCTCAACAGAATTCTACTCCAAATTTTATTTGGATATAATAAAGCAGTAAAAACCTTCAAATGAATTCCATTTTGCTACTTAAGAATTTGAAAAACATCGTATGTAGCCCTTAATTGTGACATTACTATGTGATGACAAAAACTATTTATTAATCTGAATAGCTAAAAAATCCAAATAAATTCTCACTTAAAAGGCAAGTACTCTGTTCTCAGATCATTTTAATATTTAGGCTCCACTACAACACCCCAAACTAACATTTAAAAGGAGACTGTTTCTTTGATTATTTGTTTCAACAAATATTAGATTTGTTCTCTTTTAAAGGGTTGAGGAAACTTGATTAAAATCAATGGACATTTATTAAACACCTACCAGGAACTGATGCAAAGACAAAAATAATTCTTGCCTTTATGAAACTCATGTTTTACCTGAGGATACCATATGTATATAAGTAAGGAAATCCAAAGCAGACACAAAATAATACATAGCAGCTTCAAGAAGAATAATTAGGGAGACAAGGAAAGGCGTTGTGCAGGAAATGGTTCTTGAGCTGTCTTTGGAGGAAGCGAGATTTTATATGGTATAGGAGAGAAGGAAGTGTATTCTAAACATGGGAGAGCACAGATGGCAGAGATAGCTGGCAGGACAATCTGACTATAACAGAAAGTATCTGAAGGACCATAATATGAAATAAGACTGGAAAGGTAGGTAAGAAGCCATACTGTGAAAGGCTTGAAATACTCAGCTTGCATTTGGCATTTGATCCTTAAAGCATTCGACTTGGTGCAACATTTTCTTCAATTCTCTAATGGACTGTAGCTCACTGATGAGAGAATGTTCTTTAATGGTAGAGACCACAATTCATCCAGACATTTTCAATCTAGTAAATCTTGTCCATGTTCTCTCATATTTACCATGTGCTTCAGATAGTTAGCATCTGACACTGGATTTAAATTCAGGTCTTCTTGACCCTAAGCATAATGCTCAATTCACTGCATGCATCTCATATTTTCATGATAAACATAGAGCACTTTCATAATGATTTTATAAAGGTGAGAAAACAGACATAAAGGTCAACAGTTACTGATGTCTTCTCAATCACATTTTTGATAGAGATGCTGATCATGATTTTTTCCTAATATTTGCTATTTTTCCCTCTTTCAAATATTTTGAGAGTCAATCGCTCAGTGCCATAAAATTATTCTTGATTAAGGACAATTTCAGCATGGATTTCTTCTATGTATAGTACATTTGATCAGTCTAGCTGCTTTCACTGTCTTTTGCCTTCTTTAGTGCCATTTCCACTTCCTCATCTAGCAAGCATATTAAAGATTGAGATGTTGGCATATTAACGCATGGATCTATGGTTGGCAATGAAGAAAATTGTTACAGAAATGCTGAATTCAATTTTTCACGTTTGTTACCCTTCCTCCAGATTAATTTTTGTATGATATGCTTTAATATGGTAATCTGCCAGACTCTTTAAATTCATCTTTCACTCCACTGCTTTTTGTTATTATATGAACGATTATTCCTAATCTCACACCACTCTCTTCCACAATGCTTTGCTTATGCATATGTATTCTAAACCAGCATTGTCTTTGCTTGTCAGGTTTTTTCATTAGCCATCGAGAGAAAAATTTGAGATATTTTCTAGTTTCTTTTAGCCTTCATGTTGTAGCAACTACTTAACCTTAAATGTTCATGAGGAATGCTGATAGTCTATATCAATATATTTTCCTTGCTTCATTTCCAATTTTTTTTTACCTTTAACAACTTGTTTAAATAGGGCATACTGGAACTCTTGTGATTGCATGCTATATTGCATCTTTATTTTTTCTTCTAGTTTGGTGGAATTTTGACCTTTGTTTTAACAGGTCAATGCTTTGACGCTACAAGGACAGCTGATTAGGAAAAGACTTTTGCGTTGGTAACCAGTCACATCATATCTGTTAAGATAGGAAAAAGTCTTTTAAAATTTATTTCCCCCTTTCATTCAGAGGATCTATTCGTATGCAGACATGGTATAAATCTTTGTGCTATTATCTTCTTGGAAAAAGTGTTTCTGGTAAATAGCAATAATAAAGCTTCTGTGCAGTTCTTGAGCTACTGAACTTCCGTTTTCTCAGTCCTAAACCGTATTTTTTTTTTTTTAGTTGAACATAGACTTTCATGTTGAAGACAACTGAGATAGGTGTTCACACAGAATTAAATAATTTAAGGCACTTCAAAGACTTTCTATTCTCCCCGTACCTAAGAAATCTCTTCTATAACATCCTCAATAAAAAGTCTACTTAATGACCTGCAAGTCAGAGGGACCCACAATCATTTGAGGGGGCTCATTCTACTGAGTGAGGGTGATAATTCTTAGACAGTGTCTCCTTAAAACAAGACTGCTTTTCTTCTATCCACTGCTCCTAGTTCTGGGGGGGGATGAGGGAGCAGTCTGGGCAGGAGGAGAAGGAAGTCTAGAGCCAGTACCACTTCTACATGACAGCCCTTCAAGTATTTGAAGACAGTTATCATGTTCCCCAAGACTTTTTTTCTCTAGGCTACTCTGTTCTTTTAACTGATTCCTGTGTGGCATCTTTTCTAGGTGTCTCAGCATTCTTCCTTCCTCAAACTTGGCACTCAGAAATGGACCAGATTCTCTAGATATGGTCTGATCAAGTCATATGACACTGGAACTTTGACATCTTATTCATTAAAACCAAACAAATGCAATATGCTAGATGAAGCCTTCCACAATCCTTGTTACTTCAAATAGTATTCTGTTTTATACCTTTCTAATGGACATAGCATGCAAAGCTGTGTGACATAATTACCTGTTTTTGTGTCTCCTCTTTCCCATGAGATAAAAATTCTGTGAGGGTATGGCCCATATCTTATACCTAAATTTTGTATTTCACCTAGTGCCTAGTATAAGGCTCTGGCAAACAGTACAGGATTAATGAAGCTTTGTTTTAAGAAGGAATAAATTGTGAAGGATTCAAAAAATTAATTCTAATAAGTACATAGAACAGTGCATTTAAACAACAACTTTTGTTGTTGGTCACTTGGTTTGCAGTCGTTTCTGACTCTTCATGACCCCATTTGGGGTCTTCTTGGCAAAGACACTGGAGTGGTTTGCCATTCCTTTCTCCAGCTCATTTTACAGATGAGGAAACTAAGGCAAACAGGGCTACGTGACTTGCCCAGGGTCAGCAAGTAAGTGTGTGAGCTGGATTTGAACTCAGGAAGATGAGTCTTCTTGACTCCAGGCCTGGCACTCTATCCTTTGGGACACCTACCTGGTTCAAACAGCACATAGTTAAGTATTAAGGATAAGGATGGGGATTGCATCCGTGATTTCACTGGTGTGGGGAACACTTGGATGAGGAAAATTCCTCTAATAATATAAATAGGCACTCTATCTGCAACTTAAAATCTTAGAGAGTTATGAAGGACACTGAGAAGTTGTGTGCTTCCAGGGGACAACCCTGGGTCACACAGTAAATATGTGTAGGAGGCATGACTTGAACACAGGGCTTCTTGGCTCTGAGGTAACATTTCTATGTATTAACTATGTTATCTCTCAGTAAATAATAAACATTCCAGTAAAGGATCAATGACAACTGCCCATCAGAATTCCACAGAATCACTTTACTGGAATATGGGAAGTCTAAAAACAATGGAGACAGATTTATTAATTGATGCATTTTACATTATACTGTCTATGTTGAGGGATGACCTCATTTACACAACAAGGAAACAAGGGAAGCTTTACTAGATTATCAAAATGAATGCTATTAACAGTATTAATAAAATGATTTGGTTTTGTATCTAGCAATCTGCCTAAAGGCTATGTAGAAATTACTTAACTTTCTCACAACTTTTGTATTTTTCTATCTCTTTTTCATTCTCTATGCTATTACCAAGGAAAGAAACGGGTAGGCTAGTTCAACTCTTATGCAAAAACGCATCCTGAAGTCTTGGAACAGTGTATTAAACCATAACGATGAATAAAATGTTATTCTCCCTGAGGCACAAGGGCTCATTGTGCTGACAGAAAGAATCTAAAACAAATTTCTACCTTGTCTTTTTAGTTAAACAAGAAGAGATTTATCTGAAGAATATGCACACCAGAATGGCAAAGGAAACGGTGGTTCCTATTTTCAAAGTAATAAGAAACACTAGAAGAAAATTGCTAAATGTATATAAAATTCAATTCAAACAATATAAGATTATCACTTACATAACAATCTGAGGAAAAGATGTTTAAGTTTAGAATGCAGCTTAAACAAATAATATGGGGGACATCATCATAACTACTTTGAAAAATTTAGAGCAAAACTGATTTAATACCTTCGGAATCATTCATGAGAGCCTCCTAGAACCATATAAAGAGATAGTAGTCTAATAATAAATTCCTTTATGATTATAAAAATGAAACATTATAAAAACTCTATAACTGATAAAATCAAGATAAAATACCACTCCATCATGGTTTTCTTAAAATTACATGAAATAAACTGAAACCTCTCTCATTTTTTAAATGGAATTCAGGCAATAAGCCAGCTTCATCTCAAAAATGTCAATCAACTGATATGATGGATTCTGATGAAAGGAGACAAAACTAGAGGTATTCTAGCACTATGCAGTTCCAACTAAGTTTTTCTCCTCTGTGTCTCTGTTTAGCTTTTCCAAGGGGGACTTTACTAAAGGGCCATAGGCAATGATTTTGTTCCTTTTTTGGTGGCATTTTCAATATATCAAATAACTGTAATTTCATCAATGTGGGTAATTTCCCCTACTGGTATAAACCACAATGCCATTTGTAATTTAGTAGTAGACGCTATAAGCGTTGCTTGGATAAAAAATTTATCCCCCTGAAGCCCACTTGTTGATGATGCAGGAATTTTCAAATATTTTCAAATGGCAATTCTGACTGTCTGTATGTAGGACACAAGAATTATTTGAATTATTTACAGCCATTTTGGCTGTAACTTTTATTTTAATTGATTGGCTTGGTAGTACTAGTAACTCCAATAATGTTTAATAAATAGACGATGGTTGATGTATTTAACTGAATGTTATGTTCAAAATGGTTCAACTTATACCTCTAGTTATGGTGCTTAAATGATAAAATCTCTTTAACCTCTCTATCTAAGAGAAAAATCAACAAGATGTTTTGTGTAACATGTTGCCAAACATTTGATTTCTTGAGGGAAAAAAAATCCCAGAAAGTGAAGGAACAGTAGGTTATAAGACTGAAAGAACATTTCCTCATAATAAGTACATGTCAGTAAGAAATGAAACAAATTAATTTGAAGCCAAATGGTTCCAATACTTTTATCCTTGGGGAACTTTTAAGAAAAAACAAAATATTTTCCTATTCAAATACTAGAGATGATTAGTTCCTATCAGCAAAATTTGAGCTTTCATTTCCATGAGCCTTATTACATCTTTAAAAATATAATGGCTTTGTCTACAATGAAATTGAAATATTATTCCTTATAACACTGCTTGAAAATCTCTGAAGTCTTAAAATCTAAAATTCCTAGATAAGTAGGAAAGAGCTGAAGAGATAAAAGTAAAATCTTGATTCCTATGTAAAAGGTTATGCATTTTAATACAATCTTTTGCTTGATTTATGTAAAGCTTTGTGTTTTTCATTTTCCCTATCCTGTCACACTGAAGTGATATACGGCACATTTTAACATCAAGTTTGCCATGAGCAGTAAACTCGGTGGCCTCAAAGAAATATGAATATATTTCTACTTTTTTCCCCCTTGACTTCTTTGTTACTCAGCTTATTTAGTTTATGATCACATGTTTGACTGACATCATTTTCACACTCGCTCAAATATAAATTCTTTACAATAAGGATACTTTAAACAACTAGAATATTTAGCAGATTAGTCTCAATGCTAATACTGTCCTAATGATCCCCAGAACTGTTGACTTTCAGATCCAGAAAGGACTTCAGAGATGATCAGATTCAATCCTATCCCTTAAGAGTTGAAGAAACAGATACAGAGAGGTAAAATTATTCACCCAAAGTTCCATTTTGTAACAATTTTTAAAAGTACTCTAATCATACTTACCATTTAATCATTTGGTGCTATAAGTAACGTAAGCTTGCCCTTCATGGATGTGGGTCATAACATCTCCCTACGCAGACAACTTCACCACTTGCTTGACCTCTCTCAAAATATGTTTGTTCAAAATTCAACTGTCAAGTTTCTAGGCCCCAGAAGGTGCATACAACACAACACTGTGCTGTATCAGAAAACTTTCTAGCTTGGTACAGTTTCTGTCAGAGCTTTTGTTCAACCAACTTAGCCTTTAATAACCTGGAATGCCCTTTAAACCTTGATGAGACACTGGAGTAGAATTTTAGTGAAGGGTATCCTAACTTCTCATAATGGTTATTTTACGTTCCAAATTGGTTGAAACATTTAGCAGTGAGAGGGAAAAGAAGTAAATGAAGAGAATGCCAGTGATGAACACCATAGGGACTTTGTGTGTTTTGTTTTGTTTTTTTTCAATGGTATCTGACTCTTTGTGACCCCATTTGGGATTTTCTTGGCAAAGACACTGCCATTTCCTTTTTCAGCTCATTTTAGAGATGAGGAAACTGAGGCAAGGCGGGTTAAGTCATTTGCCCAGGGTCATACTGCTGGTAAGTGTCTGAGGTCAACTCTGAACTCAGGAAGTTAAGTGTTCCTAACTCCAGGCCCAGCACTCTATCCACTGTGCCACCTAGCTGCCATAATTATTATTAAAATGTTTAAAAAATTATGTCAGGAAAATATGTTTTTCTGATGAAACATATGAAGTAGAAATGACTTTAAAACATAAAAATTAAGTCAGTAAGAATTTGAAGGAGATATAAATAATATAAAATTTCAATAAAAAAGAGTATCAAGGCAATTCATTGTTACTTGGGGACTAGTGTCTCTAGATCTGTTTATAAGTTTGGAATGGTAATAAGATATTGATAAAATTTCTCATATAATAAGAAATAACACAAAAGCTGCAAAGAAAACTCAACTAAATTAATTCTTTCCACATGATGCATGTAATTATTTGGAATTTTATAAAGCTGAATTTTATCATCGATTGTAAGATAGTAAGCAAGAATAAATGAAATTTTCTTGTTATACCAAGGACCTTAGAACGCTTCAAAATCAAATATAGGTGCAACAAAAATAATAAATTTCACTGGTGAATCAAGTGGAGTGAATATCACCGGTGAAATTAAGTGGCTCTCATTTTACCCTCCTCTAAAATGCTACTGTATAGTGACGACTGGATTCCAAAAGAGATGATAAACTGGACAGAGAAGAGAGAAAGAGTAGCACTTTGATGAAATAAAAGATAATGATAGGAGAGAGAAATGGGAAGAGGGAAAGAGGCAATAACAAAAGAGAATCAGATGTATATGACCCCTAAGTTACAGAGGGATTTATTGATGTGAGTGAAAGGTAAAGAATGAGAATGAAAGGTGAAGAGATGGGTGGTACTGGTGAATAAAGCATTCAATTTCTCAATATGAAATAAAAGTTCTATTAAAGAACATACATGAAAATAATTTTTTCTGTAGAATGTACAGATTTCTATGTAAAACAGAAAAAAAAAGATACTGAAAATAAAAAGCTAAAAAAAGAGCAAATAAAGAGTATTCTACACAGAAATGTCAGCCGAACTAAACCATTTGTGCCAATGCATTTCAATCATTATGTGCATAGTTAGTTGCGACATAGTTGTCAGTCAGGCACTGGAGAGTCTGAAAATTTAAGAAACTAAATCTAAATGGGAATCAGCGTCTTTGAGCATCTGGCCATTCTGTAAGCAGGAATCTGAGGGTCTGCTCAGTGCAGGCTTAGTTTTGCTGCAAGGGGGGACGGGGAAAAATGGATAAAGTGTGCAGTTAATATGTATACAGAACACTAAAATGTCTACTTGAAAGTTAAAATACTCAATGTGAAGGTGTATGGTAGATGGCAAAAATGGTCTGAAGAAAAGGTCCTGTGTTTTGAATTATCTGTAATATATGCACATAAAAGCATAAACAGGGGAAATTATTGGCCCTACCAAGCAAAGAACGCAGGCAGGGTAGTCATTTCTGAAGCTGCTTTTTTTTGATGTTGAAGTAGATCAACTCCGAGTGTGATATATGTCTAATTGTGGCAATTTTATAGTATTGGAACCCAAAATGAGAAAGCTTAGGGAGAGAGATGGAACCTGAGGCACAACTCTTGGTCCTCTTCTAGGGAGAGGTGGTGTATCCTAACAAATTGGCAGATACAAAAAAGGGAGAACACATTGGAGACTATCTTTATAGACTACTATCTTTACCCTTTCTACCCCCTTGGATTCTCACTTCTCTTTCCAAATTTTCCAAGCTAGCCATTTTATGCTAACAACGTTTCCTGGTGTACTAAGAGAAATCTGAAAATACTAAGTTTTTATTAGAGTTATCTTGAAGAATTTGCTCTAAACTCCCTCTTGTCCCCCTACCTCCCAAGCTCTTTTTGTTGTCCATAACTTCTTGTTTATTGATTATTTGATATCAAATATCTGGAAAAAGTATTTAAAATAACTGAGTTCCTCCCTTGCACTTGGCTATTTTATTCACATGTAGACTACAGCAAGTACATCTACAAGTCCAGAAAGGCTTACCTTTTCTTCCAAATGTAATTCTAAAAAACGAAGGTAAGCCACAGGCGCAAAGGCATCAGCTGAATGCAAAACTACTTCTGATGAGTCCCTGAAATACAGAAATGACATCGATGGAATATATTATCATGCATTTGCTAACCTTGCAGGGTATGTGTATGACTTCTTTCTCCTACTGATTATGGGGCTCCAACAAATCTTATTACATATCCCTCCCCCCATTTAGAATAACACCCAACATCTATTTCGTATAAATCAGTAATTGGTTTGGAAATACTGTGATTTTACACCTATAGAAAGAAATGAATTTCTTTTTAAAATAACTGGGTTCATTTAAAGTGCCCCAAATACTGAATTTCAAACTTATATTCTATTTCTTTTCACAAAGTTCGTTGGTATGGCATAAACATTAAACAATGGTGCTTTATCTTTATTACTCTTTTCATTTTGAACAATTCCTACAGTGTTGCACAGAAAATCTCAATTATCCTCCACAAAAGCAATACTAGTGATGGTGTTAAGTTCTCTATGAACTTTTCACACTGCAATATCATTGCTATTAAAATTGATTGCCTGACACAGTAATTACCACATTCAGGTAAAATGGTATGAACTGTTGGCACCATATGGATACATGTAAATTACTCAAATTTTATCAAAGTTACCCTTTAAAACACATATGAATAACTAGCATTATGCATGAAGTCTTAATAATGAAGCATTTAAAAAAAAACTTGTCTTTCCTTTAAGAGCTATTCTGGTTCACATTTCAACATAATTTAAAAAATATAAAAATCATTTCCCTTTCCTTAAAGTTGTAGGAACAAATATTATTGTTTATATAATGCTAAGGTTATAAAAGAAACAGTATCATAATATAAAAATCTGATAGCACTTTGTTCTTCATCACTGATGTTAAAGACTTCTTGATAGATCTTACGTTAGTAAAATGCATTAGTGGCAATAGTGGAAATTCCAGACGTATTGGCTCCAAAGTGTTAAATTTTAATTTTAAATTTTATGAGAAGTCTGCTTTCTTCTAACTCACCACAGGTACTGAGATGGATAATACCTATTTTTCATGGCATAATTCATCTATCAAATATTACTCATGGAAGCATACTTAGTACTAAAAATATTCTTACTGTCAAAAGAAATTCTTAGAGTGGCTCCCATAAATTGAAAACAAAACAAAACAAAAACTACTCTTGCTACATCTTGAGAGAAATAGGAAATTTTTAAAAAAGTAGGTTTTCCCAAGTAACTACCGTGTCAAGATCCTATGAAGAAACACAGTACAAAGCCTGGATGTGCAAAGGTTAACCTCTCTGCCAGAGTTAGAGGTAAAAAGAGGCATCACTGAGTGAATTTAGATACATAAAACCCTCCAGGTCCTCTCTCTATATTTACCACCTGTTTCTCTGACTTTTTTCCAATGTGTAAACTTGACTACTTATATACCTTTAGCTTCTCCTACACAATTCTGTGGTATTGACTGGTTTGACTTACATGGGCACAGTCAGAGCACCTGTCTCACAGGGTTGCTTTGAAGATCAAATGTGATTATATACATGTATGTCTGCACGCAAATATTTACATATGCATATAACAGGGTGTCAATAAACTCTTAGTTGAGTTTTAATCTTTAATATCGATGTACATGTCTACATCCAGATATGTTTATATGTAGTTTTGAAAACTCTAAAGAACTTAATAAATGTTAATAACCTGACTCAAATCTTCTACATAGAGGCAGCCACTTTTGCTACCACAAAAATTACTATGATAAATATTTTGGCATATATAGGACCCTTCCTTTAGCTGTGATCTCCTTGGGGTTAATATGCATAGCAGCAGATTTCCAAGGCAAAAAAAGTTTAGTGACTTTCTTCTTGCAATTAATTCCAAACTGATTTCCAGATTGTTGGACCAATTCAAAGCTCCATCAGCATAGTTCCAGTGTACCTGTCTTCCCAAACAGGCCCTCCAAAACTGATCCTTTTCATTGTCTTTGCCATTTGAGAGGTGGAGTAATATTTCATAGTCGCTTTAAATCACATATCCCTTATTTTCAAAGGGAATCTTTCTTGGAGCTGTTGATAATTTACCTATTTTCCCCCAAACCACAGATGTTGGTCTAAAAAATGTTTTTGCCAAAATGCTTGAAACTTTCTTCATCCCATTCTTGTTTAATAGGAGGAATCCTTCCCTTAGATTTTTGGCTTCTTGGTTATATCAAAGGGCTACTGTACTCATCTTCTTCATTCAAGACTTTACTATGTAGTCTATTTACAGATCTTCTCTTCTATTTTTTTAAACCCATACCAAGTAGTTGTTAATAATTACTGCTTTATTATATATAATATTATATAGTCTGAGATCAGGTAACACTAAGACCTTTTATTCTTATTTTTTAAAAAATGCATCATGTCTCTTGAGATTTTTTTGAACTTTGGTTCCTTCAAATGAACTTTGTTATTTTGTGCAGCTTTAAAAAGTATTCTCTTTCTATATGGATTGATAATTTAGGTTAAATCACTTTAATCCAAATGATTTATAAGCAAAAAATGTTTCTGCAATGTATAGTATTTCGATAATGATTTAAGGTCTTCATTTCTGCAAACGTTGTTTTGTAATAAGGTTTATACAGGTACTGCTGACGATTGGCAGGTAAATTCCTGGATACTTCATAGTTATTTTGTAGCTTTTCTGAATGGAATTTGTCTCTTCCTGAGTTTTATTACAAATACGCAGGAAAGAACATAGTTTTAATGAATTTTTCACACTACTATTTTATAAGTTGATTATAGCACAGAATCTCTGGGATTCACTAACTATGTCATCATATTGTCTGCAAATATAGAATAATTTTAACTCCTCCTTGGCCTTTGTTTTCACTCTGAATTTCTTTTTTTTGTCTCACTGAAATGGCTAGCTTCTAAAATACTATGACAAATAACTGTCAAGACAATGAATACTGTTTATTTAACATGTCCTGATCTTGCCATTAAAGCGCCTACTGTTTCTCCATTATAAATGTTAGGTTTTTTTGACAATTATTTATTCAATATTTTAAAATTAATGTTCAGTAGTGATTTAATCCCATATTTTCTTTCTCTGCTTTATGACAGTATGGATATCAGGATGATATTCACCTCATAGAAATTTGATAAAGTACCTGAATGCTATGTTTCAGCATTTAACTCATGTGGGAAGGGGTTAACTGTTCTTTGAGACAGTAGTGTCAGACTCAGATGGAAACAGATGCTGGGGCTCCATACTAACTTCGAAAAACAGCACAAACCAACATTACCTATGTTGTATTGTATTTTTATTTATTTTGTTAAACATTTCCCAATTACATTTTAGTCTGGTACTGGCTACATTAAAAATTTGAGGTCTGTATATAGCCTACCTGTGGGCTATAAGCTTGACAACTATACTTTATGAGACTGGCAGGATTCACTTGTAAACCTTTATAGACACTGAACTAATTTATGGACTTCTCAATTTCTTCTTCTGATGTTGGGTTGCTTAGACTGTCTATTTATTATTCCGTTAAGTGAGGTATTAATTATCTAGGTAAATATTCATCTATTTTATTTGTTGTCAGTTTTGATGACACATATATAGCTACATTATTTTCTGACAAAATCCCTTTATTTCTTCTATATTTATTATGAATTCTTATTTTAATTTTTATAACTTAGTTACCTTTAAAATTTTTCTAACAATTTAATTTACTTTTTTGATCTAAAAAAACCAGCCATTAGTTTTGTTGGTTTTTTTTTTATTTTACTTTTTTGATTTTCAAGATTTCTATTTTTCTGTTTTGGAATTGTTGATTTCTAGTTCTTAGAGTCAAATGTTCAATTTGCTGATTTTCACTTGTCTCTTTTGTTGATACCTATGGATATATATATATGTATATGTATATAGGCATATATCTATTTATATAGTCTTTTGTTGATATATATATTTAGAGATCTTAGAGATTTTCTGCCTAAGGACTGCTTTAACTACATTTCACAAATAACTAATTTTTTCCTACAATTATTTAATGTTTCCATTTCTTCTTGTTTTGTCCTCTCAGTCTTTAGTACAAATTGTTTTATTTTTAAAATTGCATTGTGGTCTCTAAACGACATGCCAAATATTTCTTGGGTTTGTGAGTTCCTTAAGTCCTAGTAAATGTTAAATATTTATAAAAATGTCATGGAATATTGAAAAATAGGCATATTCCTTAAGATTCCCATTCAATTTTCACCAAACGCTTATTCTCTTTAGAGCTTTAACCTTTTTGTTGCTTGTTTTTAAGACAGACAAAAGTAGTCTGATGAAGTATACATACCTTTCCTTAGGATAATATTTTTAAATGAATAAAATAAAACACATAGGATTACAAAGAAAATAAAATACACTAAAACATAATTGTTAACATATTAAAAAAAAAAACTTCATGGAACCTATGGTTAGAACCTCTGGTCTGGAAGGAATTTGGCCAGGAGTAGAGCAGAGAAGAACATTTCAGGCAAGAAGAATCCAAATCTAGAGCAGAGAGGTACATATGTACCCATAACCACCTACGTATATATATATATATATATATACACACACACACACACACACACACACACACACACACACACACACACACACACACACACACATATATATATATATTTCCTCTAACTACCCTAATACTGAGAAAGGGCTCATGAGTTACAAAAAGATCTTTTCATGTGGGAATGTAAACAATTCAACTTTAATGAGTTCCTTAAGGCTTCTCTGTTTACCTTTTCATGTTTCTCTTGCTTCTTGTATTTGAAAGTCAAATTTTCTATTCAGCTCTGGTCTTTTCAACAAGAATGTGTGGAAGTCCTCTATTTCATTGAAATGTCATGCTTTCCCTTGAAGTATTATACTCAGTTTTGCTGGATAGTGATTCTTGGTTTTAATCCTAGCTACTTTGAACTCTGGAATATCATATTCCAAGCCCTTCAATCCCTTAGTATAGAAGCAGCTAAATCCTGTGTTATCCTGATTATGTTTCCACAATACTTGAATTGTTTCTTTCTGCTACTTGTAATATTTTCTCCTTGACCTGGGAACTCTGGAATTTGACTACAATATTCCTAGGAGTTTCCTTTTGATATCTCTTTCAGGAGGTGATTGGTGAATTCCTTCAATATTTATTTTGCTCTCTGGTTCTAGAATATCAGGGCAGTTTTCCTTGATAATTTCTTGGAAGATGATGTCTAGGCTCTTTTTTTTGATCATGGTTTTCAGGTAGACCAATAATTTTTAAATTATCTCTCCTGGATCTATTTTCCAGGTCAGTTGTTTTTCCAATGAGATATTTCACATTGTCTTCTATTTTTTTCATTCTTTTGGTTTTGTTTTATAATTTCACATTGTCTTCTATTTTTTTATTCTTTTGGTTTTGTTTTGTAATTTGTTGGTTTCTCATAAAGTCATTAATTTTCATCTGCTCCATTCCAATTTTTAAAGAACTATTTTCTTCAGTGAGCTTTTGAACCTCCTTTTCCATTTGGCCCATGCTGCTTTTTAAAGCATTCTTCTCATTGGCTTTTTGGACCTCTTTTGCCATTTGGGTTAATCTATTTTTAAAAGTGTTATTTTCTTCAGCATTTTTTGGAGTCTCCTTTAGCAAGCTGTTGACTCACTTTTCATGACTTTCTTTCATCTCTCTCTTTTCTCTTCCCAATTTTTCCCCCACCTCTCTTACTTGATTTTCAAAATTCTTTTTGAGCTCTTCCATGGCCTAAGACCATTGCATATTTTTTTTTGGAGGTTTTGGATGTAGAAAACTTGACTTTGATGTCTTCTTCTGATGGTATGCTTTGTTCTTCCTTATCTGAAAGGATGGAAGAAAATACCTGTTCACCAAGAAAGTAACCTTCAATAGTCTTTATCTTTTCCACTTTTTTGGGCATTTTACCAGCCAGTTACTTGACTTTTGAGTCCTTTGTCAAATGGAGGGTACACTCTAGGGACCTATAAAGTTCTAAGTTCCTCCAAGATGGCACAATCAAGGGAGAGAAGTTTACTCCTCTCCTGGCCTGAATTCTGGTCTGTGAGCAACCACAAGCACTCTTTTGTGTCTTGGAACTGCGAGTAGGACTTCCTCTTCAGAGTCTCCAGCAGCTTCTCCATGTCAGTGCTCCTCCTTACCCCAGGACCACCACTCAGGGCTAAGACTCAGATCAGCTGCTTGATTCTCCCAGGGTCTTTAGGCTGAAGGCTCCAAAAGTGGACACTACTGCTGCAGTGGCTGCTGCTGCCCTGAGACTGGGGCTGGGCCAGATTGGGCTCCCTTCTCACCCAGGTGAAAGAGCTTTCTTACTGACCTTTGAAGCTGTTTTTGGCATTTGTGGTTTGAGAAATATGGGAATCGCAGTTGCTAACCATAATTCCATGCACTGAAGCCTGCTCCCATCCTGCTGCATGGCCCAGGCTGGGCTGTGCTTTGCTCTGAGCCTGGTGCAATAGACCTTTCCTGTTGACCTTCCAGGCTGTCTTGAGCTAGAAATCTCTTTCACACTGTCGTTTTGTGGTTTTGCTGCTCTAGAAAATTTTTAGAGTAACTTTTTACAAGTATTTTTTGGGCTATGGGGGTAGAACTAGAGCAGGCCCATCCTTGTACTCTGCCATCTTGACTCTGCCCCCCTTTAAAATTAATTTTTGAAGTTTTGAATTCTACATTCTCACCCTTTCTCTCTCTCCACTCAACCTCATTGAGAACGCAAACAATTCAATATAGTCATACATGTATAACCATACAAAACACTTCCATAACAGTCATGTTGCAAAAGACTAATCACATTTCCCTCTATCCTGTCCTGCCCTCTTTTATTTCATTTTCTCCCCGACCTGTCCCCCCACAATAGCGTTTTTTCCTGACTACCTCTTTCCCCAATCTTCCATCCCTTCTATTATTCTCCCTCTCCTATCCCCTTCCCTTTCTACCCCATCTTCCTGCAGGGTAAGAAAGATTTCCATACTGAATTGAGTACGTGTTATTCCCTCCTTAAGCCTAATTCCATGAGTGCAAGGCTCTCACCTCCCCCCTCTTCCCTTCCATTGATCTTTCTTGCCTCTTTTATGTGAGATGACTTACTACAATCTACCACTCCCTTTTTCTTTCTCCCAGTACATTCCTCTGAAAGCATAATTTTATTATTTAGGTATCCTCTCTTCCTATTTAGCTCACCTTCTGCTCTCTGTCTACTATATATATATTTACATGCACATGTAAATATATACACACATATGTATATATGCACACATAAACACATACACATATATACATATACATATACCTACACGTATATAACATACACATACATTCATACATACATATATATATATTTATATCTATATATATTCTACCCTAATACTGAGAAAGGTGTCATGCTTACAAATATCTTTCCATGTAGAAATGTAAATAATTCAACTTTAATGAGTCCCTTATGGCTTTCTTTCCTGTTTATCTTTTCCTGTTTCTCTTTATTCTTGTATTTGAAAGTCAAATTTTCTATTCAGTAGAAATCTGGTCTTTTCAGCAAGAATGCTTGGAAGTCCTCTATGTCACTGAAATTCCATTTTTTTCTCCCTGAAGTATTAGACTCAATTTTGTTGGGTAAATGATTCTTGGTTTTAATCCTAGCTATTTTGAACTCTGGAATATCATATTCCAAGCCCTCTGATCCCTTAGCATAGAAGTTGCTAAATCCTGTGTTAACCTGATTGTGGTTTCACAAGACTTGAATTGTTTCTTTCTGGTTGCTTGTAATATTTTCTCCTGGACCTGGGAACTCTGGAATTTGGCTACAACATTCTGAGGAGTTTTCCTTTTGGGATCTCTCTTAAGAGGTGATCATAGATTCTTTCCATTTCTATTTTACCTCATTCTAAAATATTAGGGAAGTTTTCCCTGATAATTTCTTGGAAGATGATGTCTAGGCTCTTTTTTTAATCATGGTTTTCAGGTAGATCAATAATTTTTAAATTATCTCTCCTGGATCTATTTTCCAGGTCAGTTGTTTTTCCAATAAGCTATTTCACATTGTTTTCTATTTTTTTCATTCTTTTGGTTTTGTTTTATAATTTCTTGATTTCTCATAAAGTTATTAGCTTTCATTTGCTCCACTCTAATTTTTAAGGAATTGTTTTTTCAGTGAGCTTTTGGATCTCCTTTTCCATTTAGCCCACTCTGCTTTTTAAGGTATTGTTCTTCTCATCAGCTTTTTGGACCTCTTTTGCCTTTTGGTTGAGTCTAGTTTTAAAAGCGTTATTTTCTTTAGCATTTTTTGGTTCTCTTTTAGCAAGGTGTTGACTCATTTTTCATGATTTTCTTGCATCACTCTCATTTCTTTTTGCAATTTTTCCTCTACTTCTCTCACTTGATTTTTTTTTTGAGCTCTTCCATGGCCTGACATCATTTCATATTTTTCTTGGAGGCTTTGGATGTAGGAACCTTGACCGTGCTGTCTTCCTCCAGTTGTTTGCTTTGATCTTCCTCCGGTTGTATATTTTGAGCTTCCTTGTCCCCAAGGATGTAAGCAAATATCTTTTCACCAAGAAAGTAACTTTCTATAGTCTTATTTTCCATGCTTTTCTTTTTTTTTTTATCATTTTCCCAGACAATTACTTGACTTTTGAGCTCTTTGTTAAGCGGAGGGTGTACTGCTACAAGTTTCAGGGATTTTGTGCAGCTGTTTTCAGAGAAATCTCTAGGGACCTATAAATTCTCAGTTCCTCCCAAGTGAGAATGATCAAAGGAGAGGTGTTTCCTCCTCTCATGGCCTGCACTCTCATCTGTGAGCAACCACAAGCACTCTTTTCTGACCTAGAACTGGGAGTAGGACTTCCTCTCCACCACCACTAGTTCTGTCACACCAGCACTCCTCCCCACCCCAGGACCACCACTCAGGACTGCGACCCAAATCAGATGCTTGATTTTCCTACCATCTGTAGGCTGAGAGTTTTAGAAGCAGCTGCTACTGTAGTAGTCACTGCTGCTGCCCTGGTGTTGGGGCTGGACCACATTCCTCTCTCCCCCAGGTGAGAGAGCTTTCCTACTGACTTTTGAAACTGTTTTTGGCATTTGGGGGTTAAGAAGTCTGGAATACACTACAGCTAACAGTGATTCAGTGTCCTGAGGCCTGTTCCAGTCCCATTTGTGTCAGTATGGCCCATGCTGGGCTGTGCTCTGCTCCAAGCTCGGTGCATTAGACCTTCCGGTTGGCCTTCCAGATTGTCTTGGGTTGGAAATCTTTTTCACTTGGTCATTTTGTGGCTTCTACTGCTCTAGAAACTGTTTAGAGTCATTTTTTTACAGGTTTTTACAATTTTACAAGTTTTTCACAATTTTACAGGTTTCACAATTTTGAGTGGTCTGGGGGAGAGTTCATGCAGGCCCCTGTTTGTACTCTGCCATCTTGGCTCCACCTGCCCATCCCCCTCCCCCCAGTATCCATCAACTGGGGAATGGGTGATGAAATTATTTTATGTGAATGTAATGGAATCTTATTGTGTAGCAAGAAATGATGAACATGAAGAATCCAAAGAATTAAGACAAGGGCTTGATGAAATGATATAGGATAAAGGAAAATAAGGAGTCCAATATAGACAATGACTACAAAAGCGCAAGGGAAAAACAACATCTATAGGCAGCTAACCTCTAATCAACCAAACTTGATACAGAAGAACCAATAATGAAATACATTTTCTGTTGCTAGAGAATGAGGGATTATGAATGTGGCCATTGCCATATGATGCCTGATGAGGTCTATCAATTCTACTTAAATGTTTTTCTTTATTACAAAATAAGACTGAGGGCAGCATTTGGGGTATAAAATTAAAAATCTATCAACAGAACAAAAAACACTGTTTCTAAGAAAAAGAAAGAAAATGGTCTCCTTGTAATTATAAATGAGACCTAATGTGTGATTATTTTGGTCTGTAGAACACTTACTGGGGGTTTGCTGATTGTGGAACACAAGTCTAATTTCAGAAACATCAGGGGAGGTTGTTAAGTTGGTCTCATTAATGAATTGCAAGCTATGGGTTTTAGACATTATCCAACGAAAGGTATACTGGCCAAGGCACAGTTATGGGGAGTACATGAATATTTTTTAGATCACAAGGTCTGTAAGATAAAATGAAGATTTTATTTAGTTTTTCCTCCCCCAAATTCCCCTCAACATAGCAGATACAGATCAGTAGCTAAAACTTGACCTTCCAGTGTTAGCACCAGTTTGGAAATCAGCATTAGCTCCTTGATCATCTTGAGTGTACCACAAGTAAGTATACAAAAGGAAGCAGTGGGAGAAGGTGGGAGATGACTGTATCCAGGCAACAGAAAAAATGCCAAGTATTTAGCAATTTTTCTTTGGGCTGTTATAATCTCTGCCTGGTTTAGTTAGCACCATGCCAACATATAGATTCTTCACTACACCCTAAGTTATACAAACATATTTCTGGAATCACCAAATATTACTGATTCAGTAATTACCTTTGATATCATTCACGTAACCCACTAAATTGTTGTGTGGCTAAACTGTTTCAATAACAAATAATTCAAAAACCCAGCTCACAAAGTACATCCTTTACGCATCCTCCTCTAATGAGCCAGAAGTGAATACTCTTCCCTCTCAACTTCTGCTATACTTTGCTGGTACTACTTTTATGGCACTTCTCACATATGTACAAGTCTCATATTCCCTAATTAATAAGATATGTGTTGTACATTTTTCTATCTCTCTACTGTCCAGGACAAAACCTGGCATAGAGTAGTATGTAGATACTTCAAGAAACCCCACTTGAATGAAAAAAAATGAATCTTGCCCAATGGTAAAGAACACACTGTGGCAATCTTTCACAAGAGGAAGAAAATTTTATAATGTATATATCTGAGACATTTTCTAAATTCTTTCATAGCATTTCATGTCTTAATATCAATATATTGTTAAAAGGCATGTACAAAGGAATAATTTATTTCTGTTAAAAATAAACTGGAACCATTTAATTCGTTGAGTTTCTGAAAATCAAGTATAATTCTAATATTTCTTTCTAGGGAGAAGTATATACTTATATAAAAGAAAGCTGTGTTTCTTTTAATATTTGGGAAAAAACTACATTCTATAGAATATGGGAAACATAAAAAATGAACAACATGACTTCATTATTTATCACAATTTTGCTCAGTTATAGAAAACAAATACTACCCTGGATATACTTTGGAAAGTTAAAGCAAAGTTTACATGCGAAAACATGTAATTGAAGGAAAATGTTTAGTATTACCATTCCAAGTTGCTAAAGCCACAAAGGAGGAAAAAGATGAAGTTAATGGAACCCACAGGCTACTGATGTGGCAGTTTATCAAATGTAGCTGTAATGAAAGATAAATAATACAGGCATTTCCCACTTCATGAAAGGATAAAAGTGTCAGTGTGGAGGTACCAGTTTTACTGCGGGCCATAATCAGCAAGTAAACGAAAGTGCGGTGTCTAAAAAGTTTATAGCATCCTATGAAGGCCTCATCTTGTCAGGTATTGATTTAGGTATGCAGAGAACTTTGCCAGTATTAAACAAATTGAGCATTTGTGAACTTAGAGGACATGTTCTACTTCTGCCAACAAAAGTTGCCTCAAGCTCAACGTTAAGTCATTTCCATCACTTAAATTTAAGAAAAGAAAATGCTGAAATGGTATCTTACACGACTACTCTCTTCTTAAATAGAGGGCAATCCAAAGTGAATGTTTCATATTCCCCACCTTCTCCACAAACGTTGACACCATACTTCTTAGATAGCTGAAAAATAAGAGAAAAAAATAGAAAATTTAGGATCCAACATGGATAAAAAAAATCACATAACTATATTTCTGGTGTTATTTAAGAATTATGTATTCCAAAATGGAAATCATGTGACTTTTTGGTTTCAAAACTTATGCGTTAGATTTGTTTTTTTAAAAAATCAAACTCTAACACAAACTGGCACTTCTGTATTAGAAGTCTCTTTAAGAAGTGCATTCTGAGTCAGAAATGAAGCTCTTGAAAATCCATCTGGGAATGTTAGAGGTGGCTTCATAGGAAAAAAAAGCTCCTCCACAAAGAAAGTCACTCCAAAAAAAAAAAAAAAAGAAAAGAAAAAGCTTTTAAGCCACTGGTTTCACTTATGTCTACTAGTTTTTAAAAAGATCTCCCATTTTTAGAGAAAAATGTTATGGAACAGAAATAGCATGGTAACCTTTGAGTTATTTTTACCCTATCCCTAGGAAGACTGCTCAAAAAAAACAAGGCCATAACTTAACCCACCTGATGTCAGTCAGTCTGGATTGCAGGCATCAGGGATCCACATCTCTTACATCTCTGCATTTCTCTCCACTCAGTTTATATCCTTAGTTCATATCCTTATCACCTTTCACCTATAGGGGCAGCTAGGTGGTGCAATGGATAGAGCAACCAGTGCAGGAGTCAGGAGGACCTGAGTTCAAATCTCACCTCAGACACTTGACACTCACTAGCTGTGTGATCTTGGGAAAGTCACTTAACCTCAACTGCCTCATCCTGGGTCATCTCCAGTCATCCTGATGAATATCTGGTCACTGGATTCAGATGGCTCTGGAGGAGAAGTGAGGCTGGTGACCTGCACAACCCTCCCTCACTCAAAACAAAGTCAAGTGCAAGTCATGTCATCATTTCTCTGATGGCCTGGTCTTCTTCGGCAACGAAGGACAAATACACCTTTCACCTAAATTCTGCAATATCCTCTTAATTGGTATCTTTTCATCTTTTCTCCTCTCCAACATGTCCTCAACACAACTGCCCAACTGATATTCCTAAAACATATATCTGACTGTCAGTCCATCCCCCTCACTGAAAAATTTTCAATGGTTTTCTCTACCTCTATGAAAATATGAAAACTCCTCAGTCTGTCATTTAAATCCCTTCAGAACTTAGTTTCCACCTACCTTTCCAGTTTTATTTCACAGTCTTCCCTTACATGCACTATTTTGGGCAAAGTGGTCTTCTAGGACTTCCCTGGATACAGCATTCCATTTTCTGCATCTGTGCCTTGCACAAATGTTCCTGAATGTCTGCAGTGCATTCCCTTCTCACCTTCACAGTGAAGATTTCCTCTTTTCCTTCAAAGCACAGCTAAGCTGCCCCTTCTTACATAAGACCTTTTTAAGGAGTACTATTCCTCTTGGAATTACTTTGTAAATACTTTTCGTATTTACTTAGGCATGTTTTCTATTCCCCAGTAGTCTCCCAGTAAGATCTTTGAAAGTAGAAAATGTTTCATTTTTGTACTATACCCTCTAGCACCCAGCAAAGTGTCTATGCTATTAGGAACTTGGAGCCCCACCAAAAAAAGTTTACATATAGTAATAACAGTGGCAGCTAGATGGCATAGTGGATAAAACACTGGACCTGGAGTCAGGAATACTTAAGTTCAAATCAGGATCCAGACAGGAACTAGCTGTGTGACTCTGGGAAAATCACTTAACATCTATCTGTCTGTCTCGGCTTCTTCATTTGTAAAATGGAAATTACAATAGCCTCCCAGGGTTGTTGTGAGGATAAAGTGAGATAACATAGGTAAAGTGCTTGCAAACCTTAAAGCACTTTATAAATGCGAGCTATTTAATAATTATTTACATTTATAATTCTCTATGGCTTTATCAAGTGAAAGCACTTTATAGAACTCATAACAAGGTTGCTTTGTTTTAAAAAAAATTTGATATTTTATTTTGAATGGGTAGGAAAAGCTTATGAAAATTGTATAAAGACACAGAGCCTAATACAAACTTATTGAATAAAACGTATCTATTCTGAACAAATGTAGAGAAATCTCATCATTTCTGCTTCATAGGTGAGAGAGGACTTACATAAACTTGCCCAAGGTTCTCTGTGGTTATATGAGGCTCTGTATAAAATGAGGCTGCCTAAGTTAACTAGACAAGTCAAACAATTGAGTTAAAACTCCCAACAGTCAAAATGGATGCTGAGTAAAAAAATAAAAAATAATGAAAGATATTTAAAAAATAAAAATAACCAACACAAAGGCTATGAGAACTCAGTTTCACAACTGGAAGGCTGCTGAGCTCATCCAATCCATCTACTTCACTCTGTGGCTAAGGAAACTGAGTTCTGGTGAAGTTTAATGATATGCCTAAGTACAACGTGCTATGTGATGGGGTTGTTGCCAAGAGGCAGGCTCAGGGATGGCTTCACAAACAAGGCAACATTGCAGTAGGATCTGAGAGTCTGACTAGGAATTCAGCAGAAAGAGAATAGTAGAGAGAACAGCTTAAGTGATCGATCCCATCGGTACTTTTCACTAAAACCAAGCTGCCAGTTGGGGGAACAGGAGAAAGGCAATGGACAAGAAACTAGGAGGACTCTAAGAATTTTGATAGCAATTGTTTTAAATTCATATACTAAGGATGTCAATTATTTGTTCATCAGCATGCTACAGTTATTTCTTGCTTCCATGGGGTAGGAAAAAATCTTTTCCATTTAATATTAAAATGGTCAAAGTTGGCCTAAAAAAGAAGCAGTGATCATAAGTATTACACTAAAACATCCAACAATGTAGGCTGATTTCTGCTATGGTGAGTAAGATATGGGTTTATTTTACTTATGAACAGAATGACTGCTAAAAATAGCACCCTCCTATGTTACTCCAATAGTTCAGGGTAAGTCATAGAAGGTATGACAACTTATCTGTGTTTTCACTTGGGAAACTTTTTAAAGAATATCATGAATCAGAGCTGTCAACACCAACTTTCTGAAGAGAGAAAATAAAAGACCTTGACCTATACTTTTAACTACAAACAAAACAAAACTTCCACTCTTCTTTTAAATCATCATACTACACACTCCGAGAATGAACAATTTTCTTGATGTTGGGTCCTGAAGTAATCAGGACCCAGATCAGAACAATGGGAATTGTTGTGTTCATCCTTCGTTGCCAGAGACGACCTTCATACCATCAGAAAAATGATGACATGACGTGCACTTGACTTTGTTTTGAGTGAGGAAGGGCTGTGCAGGTCACCAGCCTCACTTTTGCCTCCAGAGTCATCTGGATCCAGTGACCAGATATTCATCAGGATGACTGGAGATGACCCAGGATGCAATGGGAGTGGGATAGAGCAGATGAAGGAACGAGAAAGACTCTTCTACCATGGAATCTTAAATTTTAATCTGCATCAAGCTCATCACAGCCCACCTAACATAATATAAAATATTTCTAGATTGAACGCATGACCTATTCCCTCGGTCTGACATCTATTCTGAATTTCCTTATTTTTTTTCTAATAAGTGACCTTATATTTGCCCTCTGAATTACTAGCTTTCTCTTTTCCAAGTTCATTTTTCTTAGCTCCTGGTTCATTCTTATCACACAAGAGAGATGCATTTATTTGTTTGTTTAGACTAAGGTCCATGATTTCATCGATATAGGGAACTTCCATGGTAGAAATTCCTTTCTATTGATATATATCAGCAACTTCTCACTCATTTCTAACTCACAGAGTTGACTAGAACACTAACAGATTAACTGAACTGCCCTTTTCCATACCACTACAATGAGTTAGTAACAGCATGCAAACTCAGATCATCTTGACTCTATCCACAATGCCATGCTAATTTCCTTTAAGACATATCATATTGATAATATTTTAGTATCTGAAAATGCTCTTTTATTTTTGAACCAAAACACTACTTCTCTAATCCAATGCAAGAAATCCCTGGGGTTATGTAATAACCTGGGGCCACCCATCCTATATTTTCAGCATAATGTCATATACAATTCTGTTCTCTGTATTCTTTAGCCAAAATCACCATTCTGAATAGATGCCCAAGTTTCCAATACTTATGCTATTTCTCAAGCTGTTTCCTATGTCTACAGTGCCCATTGCACACTGAATCCAATCCAAATCAATTACATGGATTTTTTTAAGTACCTCCAATGTTAAAGGCACTGGGCTAAGCAGATGAATCACAAAGACAAAAGTGCAATTGTGGTGGATTGTTGAATGAAGCAAAGTTCTTAAATTTTTTAAGTAGAGGTTTTTAAGTTGTTTGTCTTTATATCACTATTGTATAAACTGTTCTCTAACATCTGCTCACTTTACTATGTTTCAGCTTTTTAAAAATTATTCCAAGTGATCTAAAACCACTTCTTTAGTAATTCCTTGCAACTCAATGATATTCCCTTACTTACATTTACATACCATAATTTGTTTAGCCCTTCTACAACTGAAGGGCACCTCTTTAGTTTCCAGTTTTTTACTGGAAAAGCAAAAAAGAGTTGTTATAAATATTTTTTAGAGGCAGTTGGTGGCTCAGTGGGTAAAACGCTGATCCTGGAGTTAGGAAGACCTAAATTCAAATCCAGCCTTAGACACTTCCTATCTGTGTGACTGTAAGCAAGTCACTCAACATCTGCCTGACAAAACGGATCCAGTGGATTCAATGGCCAAGGAAATGGCAAATGACTCTAGTATCTTTAACAAGAAAACTCCATGTGGCACCATGAAGAGTCAGTCAAGGTTAGAATGACTAAACAATAAACATTTTTGCACACATGGGTTCTTTGCTTCATTCTTTGATTTTCTGGGGAGTGTACACCTAGGTGTGCTACTCCTGGATCGAATAGTATACAGGTTGAGAATTTTTTGGGTCTACTTGCTTTCCACACTGGGTAGGCTATGTCGTAGCTAAGCTAACAGAAAAGTAATGCACTGGTTCTTCCTCAGCCCGTCCAACATTTATACCTTTCCTTTTATGTCAACTTTGTCAATCTCATAAGTGGAAGGTTGAACCTCAGGGTTGTTTGTTTTAATTTGTACTTCACTATTAGTGATTTTGACAATTTTTATATGACTATTGATAGCATAGATTTCTTCTCTGAAAATTTATTCATATCCTGTGACCATCTGTAAACTAGGGAAAGACTCGTACTCTTCTAATTTTGAGTCACTCTATACATTTTAGAAATGAGATATTTATCAGAAAAATGTGCTACAAAGTTGTTTTTTAAACAGTTAACTGCATTGGCTTTGTGTGCCCCAAATCCCTCTTAATTTTTATCAAAATTGTCCATTTTATTTTATGTGATACTCTCCATCCATTGTTTTGCCATGAATTCTCTATTCAGAGAAAGGGAATTTTTTCTCTTATTCATTTATCATGTGAGCTTTTACATTTAAGTCATGTATACATTTGGAGCTTATGTTGATACATATGGTGCAAAGTATTGGTCTAGACCTAGTTTGTGACTGTTCTCCAGTCTTATTCTGAAGTTTTTGTTGATAGTGAGTCTATCCTAGGAACTGTGGTCTTTGGATTTATCAAATACTAATCAAACTTTATCAAACTCTGTTCATCTACTTAGCTATATTGTTTATTTCATCTATTCTATTAATTTAGTTATTTATTAATCAGCAGCAAATCATTTCAATGGTTACTTCTTTGTAGTACTGAGATCTGGTTTGAGATCAGGTTCTGCTAGTTCTCTTTCCTTCCCATTTTTTGGGGGGTATCATTATTTCCCTTGAGACTCTTGACCTTTTGTTTCTCCAAATGAATTTCATTATTGTTTTCTCTATAAAAGATTTCCTCGACGGTTTGGTATGACACTGGATAAATTAATTTAGATAGCAGGGTCATTTTTATGATATTGGCTCAGTCTATACATGAGTAATTAACATTCTTCCCATTATTTAGGCCTCTCTGTTTTTGTAAAGAGCATTTTTTAGATGCATTCATATAGTTCTTGTTTGTGTCTTGGTGTCTTGGTAAAGAAATTCCCAATGTTTTATACATTTTGTGGTTATTTAGGTGGAATTGTTCTATCTCTTCCTGCTGGGTTTTATTGGTAACATAGAGAAATGCTGATGATCTACAGAGATGTATTTTATTTTCTGATGCTTTCTGGAAGTTACTGTTTGTATTAACTTCTAGTTGAAATTCTGAGGTTTTCTAAGTAGCCCATCTACAAAAAGTGTTCATTTTGTTTCCTCTTTATACTTATTTCTTTGGTTTCTTTGTCTTGTACTACTGCTATAGCTAGCACTTCTATCAGTATGTCAAATAACAGTGGTGTCTATGGCCATATTTGTAAAAACTATTTACCATGTGAAGGAAAGATGCATTTATTCCTCTGCTTTCTATTGTCTTTAATAGAAAGCTTTTCTTGTGTTTGTTGATATAATCATGATTTTTATTTTTCTTCTTATTGATATGATCTGTTATTTTGAACAAGCCCATATTCCTGGCAAAAATTCAAACTCATCATAGTGTATAATCTTTGTGATGTTACCTGTAATCTTTTTGCTAATATTTTATTTAACATTTTTGGGTGGATAGTTGTTAGGGATACCGGTCCATAATTTTTCTTTCTTTGTTTAGATTCTATTGTTTAGCAATCAGGATCACATTTATATCACATAAAGAATTTTGTAGAATCCCATCCTTTCTTATTTTTGCAAATGGTTCATAAAATACCAGAATTAATTGTTTTTTGTATATCAGAGAGAATTTGATTTTCTTTGGGAGCATGTTGTGTATCTCAAGCATATACTCTTTGAAGTATCTGCTCATATTATCATATATATCACATAATGTTTTTTTCAGTTATTTTTAAAATGTTATTGATGTTTTGTTTTCACTTTGTGGTCATCTGGTAATTACTGGAAAGGTATCTAGTGTTTCTGTGCTGCATATGACAGCAGCTTCTGATTTCATATGTAACCTCATTACAAATAGACACTCCTATTCATTAAACTTACGGGTTATTTTTTTTAAAACATAGATTAGCTCTGCACTTTATCAAAGGACTTTTCTGCGTAGCTGAAATAATCACATTTAAATGGTATGGACTTGAGGCTGCCTAATAATGTGGTTCTGTATGTTTTTATGTTTAATATAATTATGTTAACTCATTATCTAATGAACTATTCTTGCATCCTTAGACTAAATGCAAATTAATCCAAGTGAATAATATTTTGAATACACTGTGGTATTTTTTGCTAATAATTTATTTGAAGTTTGGTTTTACATTAATTTTTATTAATGCTATTGAAATATAGCTTCATATTTATTCCTTTATCCTTTCTTAAAATATACTGATCTTTTTAGGTATCATGATTATATTTGACCAATAGAAGGCATTTGACAGATTTTCAGAAAAAAATTGTACAATACAGGCATTAACCGTTCTTTAAAGTTCAAAACAATTTTCTTGTAAATCCATCTGGACTAGGAATTATTTCCTTTGAAAGATCCTTTAAAGTTGATTCATCCTCTTCAGCTGGATTAAGATCTATACTGTTAATTTGAATACTGTTCAATTTGTAGATAATCTTCAATTTCTTTTAAATTCTCAATTTTGTTGTCGTATTACTATGAATATATAGTAGGCTCATGTAATTCTCATTTTTGTTCATACTGGTTTTTATTTTGTTAATCTGACTTCCCTTTCTCTTCTTTTTAATCAGTTTACCTAAAGATTTATTGATTCTGCTAGAATTTTTTAAAGAAACATTTTTAAGTCTTATAATTTCATTAGTCTTTTCTATTCATATATTTCTGCCCTAACTTTAAAAGTTCCTTCAGTTATGCTTATTTGAGTTTGATTTTTAAATAATTTGCCCAGTTCACTGATCCTTCCTTTTCCTATTTTGTTAATGTATGCTTTTAGGGATATAAATTTTCTTCATAAGATGGCTTCAGCTGCATTTCCAAAATTCTGGTATGTTGTATCATCACTATAATCCTCTTTTATGTAGCTATTGCTTTGGTGATTCATGTTTTTGATCAGCTCACTATTCAGGATGCCATTATTAAGTTTCTATTTCAGTTTGTTTTCCTCTCCTAGATACTATTTTATTGTATTATAGTCTGCAAAGGACATTTTAGTCTATAGCACATATTATATTTTTATAAGGGTACTATATGGTATTGATAATCATGAATAAACTTTAATGTTCCCATTCAGAAGACATCATAAATCTTTGACCTTTAAATTTTCCAAGAGTTGGTTTCATTCTATGATTTTCCTTGGGTTTCTTTTTCTGTAAGATTTGTCCAATTTTGAGAGAGGAAAAATAAGTTACTCTACTATTATCATGTAACATTAAATTTTTTTTTGAAATTAAGACTTTATGAACTTAGGTGTTCCTATGTTCTATGATATTCTATGGTGCACTTAGGTTTAATATTGATATTGGTTCACCATCTATAATTTCTTTAAGTATAAAAGTTTCCTTTTCTTTCTAGTGATACTATGAATTTAAAGGTAACATGATTATTATTCTTGCTCGTGGAATTCACCTGATGAATAGTAAATCTCTTTTTAGCTTCTTATTTTGATTCTGCATTTTTTGGATTTCTTTCCTTCATATCACATACTGTGGGGTTTTATTTTCTTATCCATTTTGTCACTCTCCTTTATTTTGCTAGATTGCTTAATCCATTCACATTGTTTCCTGCAATGTTTTTTTTTAGTATTTTAAAAAATCCTTTCTTGATTTTTCATTCATAACTACTTAGTTTTTTTTTTTTGTATTTGTTTTTGGAGTACTTATTAATAGGATATTTTACATAGATTTATTCCCCCACTTTTTTTTCTACAGGAAAGCCTCAAATGTTTCTACATTATTCATTTTTATTGAGGTTTGCAGGGTATGTCATTTTGAGACATAGCTTGAATTCCATTGCTTTTTGGTTATTACTAGTACATTCCTTTCTGTCACTTTGTGTGACTACAAAAAAATCTTGGGTTATCCAAATTTCTTTTACTTCACATTAGAAGCCAAAATTTATTATTTGTTGATGAAGCCTGGGTTCAAGGTCCACTTCTGACACACAACTAGGCGTCAATTAATGCAAAATTGGAAACAGTACAAATTATAAAATGTTACTTGACCACATTTAATGTGAACTAAAAGATGGTGTGGTAGAAAGAATGTAGGACCTGGAGACAGGAAAACTCATTGTCTTGACTTCACATTAAGTCTTAGAAACTAGCTGTATGACTTGGGCAAGTCACTTAACCCTGTTTGCCTCAGTTTCCTTATCTGTAAAATGAGCTGAAGAAGGGAGCAGCAAACCACTTCAATATCTTTCCTAAGAAAACCACAAATGGGGCCATGAAGAGTCAGGCACAATTAGAAAACAACTGAACAACAAATAAAAAACTCAATTAATGTGAAGTGTGTGAGCTGACGGTTCTAACATGCTAAATCACAGCGCACTCATGGATCATTGTGTGTAGATATGATGTGCTACTGTACCTCTTGCCAACTATATATATATATATATATATATATATATATATATATATATATATATATATATATATATATATATATATATATATATTTGCAGAGGAAAGAGATTTTATTTTCTTTCATCTCCCTTATAAAAACTCAAGTCAGCATGACAGGTTGTTGCATTTTTTATGTCTATACACTAAGCGCATGACAAAATGGTACAGGATGAAACTAATTAGTAACACCGTTATAAATAAAGAAAAATTAGCTCAATCTTCAATAGCCCCAGAATGAACTGTATCTTCATAACTTCCTCCTCCTCCTCTTTTATCATCTTTACTTTCTAGATGTAAGTTAATGAGGTCATCAATTCGAAAAATGGTAAATTGCAGCTTCTGTTGCAAATTTCAAGCTCTTAACTTTAACCATGGCAGGTTCAAACACAGCATTCTGCCTGTGGTCTCAAGGTTTGCCATTGATTAAGTCAAGATCAATTTATTTTAGGTTCTTGCATTCTGGGTTAACTTGAGCCTCATTATGAAAAGCTATTAACTTGGCAACCAAATCTGTAGAGTCTAGGGCACCATTAACTGACAATGTATTGGGAATAATGAGAAGAGATCTTGCAAATTATGCGAAAGCAAGTTGTTCCCATGATCCCATTCTAGTTGCATAGGTCTCCAGATAAAAGGAAAGGGCTGCTTCTGCAGCACCACTGTTGGGGATGGAAGCTCAATTCCATGTGGACAGTCTCGGGCGGGTAAAGGTGGGAACTTCTAAATCTTAGCGTTCTCATGAGACCCCCCAGGAAACGGCTGGGAATCGAGGTGAACCGAGCTATCTTGTGTATTTCCGCCTCTTCCCGTGAGAAACGTGATGGGAGAGAGCTCTCCCCGCCCTCGAGATTGTCCCGGATTGGAGCACACCTAGTTACCTAACAGGCACGGTATTCAGATGAAAACTATGCCGCTGCAGGGTTTAAGTAGGATCAGGAAAGCCTAAAAGCTCTCTTGGCGGAGGAGCGGACAGGACAACAAGGCTCCGCTTTTCCTCTCTCCTCTCTCCCCGCTTATACTTCTACTTCCAATCTCTTACCGTAAGATCTTTGTCTCCTTGGGTGATCTTTCTCTTTCCCTCCTAAGGAAGAATTCCCCTGCACTTGTAACTAGACCCTGAAATAAAGCTCAACCCTTGTTCGACTCTGGAACGTCCTTTCTCTCATACAAGCATCCGGTTTGGCCAACCTAAGACCTCGGGAGGTGAGGTAAGAAGACTCGGGTAGCCCTCAGGCCTCTAGGCCTGGCACACGACCACCTGGTACTGCAGACTTTGACTCTAGGACTCTCTTAACCACGCAGAGAGCATCATGTAAAGAGCACTCTATCTCACTACACATGAAGTCATTTGTTCCACGTATGTTGACAGAGGCAGATGTCCGAGCTCCAGTGTTTTTGATTAAAATTAGCTCATCATCACAAATCCTCTCTTGTACTACCTCTTCTGCTTATCCCAACATTGAAGCTTCAAAACTTTCTTCACCTTCCAGATTGGCGAGGGCTGACTAAATGGTTGCTCCAGATGCTTTAGCAATTCACTTAATGTCCCTTTTAAAAACTCTTTGGACTGCTACAGTTGAAGACTTGATAAAGTACTTTAGACACATATCATCAATTCCACCAGTGGTTAGAACAATGTTGGCACCAGTGGCCAGTATTTTTTTGAATTCTCTTCCTTGTAATATCAGATTCTCTCTTTCTAATTTGATGAAGTTTTTCTGGGTCTATAATGACTACTTGCACACCACGCTTCGTTTTTGTTTTCTGTAGGTTAAGTGCAGGCAAGCAATTTTTGCACTGACTATTCTTTTGGTCATGCTTTGTGATGCCACCACACAATTCAGCACATAGTCCTTTATAAGCATATTCTCCTTCTGGCTTTGCCCGTGGGCCTTCAAAACATTAACAGAATTTACTGGAAAGTGAGGCTGGCCTTTCACATCTGTATATTTAACCACAAGTACTGCACCTACCACCATATTGGCAAAGAAGTCAACATCAATTCCAACGATCTTAGAAGACATGGATGTTTTTGCAGCATTGATGAGACAATCTTTTCCAAGTTCATCTGCGTTAATGATGAGTGCACTTCTTCCTTGCAAGCAAGCCAATTGCCACCAATAATTAATGTGGGATGAATTTTTTGCTTGACTAATTCATCTGCATTTTTCAGAAGTTCTGCTGCAAGAATAACCACAGATGTGGTTCCATCTCCAATGTCCTTGTCTTGCAGCTCAGTCAATCCACAGAGCACTTTAGCTGTAGAATGTTCTACCTCTAGCAATTTCACAATGGTTGCCCTCATCATTAGTAATAGTCACATCGCCAATATCATTCACCAACATCTTATCCAAGCCAACTGGGCCAAGAGAACTTTTTACAATATTGGCAATAGAAGCTGCAGTCATAACATTTTGGGAGCAGATCGACTCCCCAGTGGTCCGTTCCCCAAACATGGACAAGAGCCCCTCCATCTTCCCGGCCAGCCACACATGCCCGTGAAAAGCAAAAGTTGCAACAGCATGGATATAGGGAGTAGAGCACAAACAAATGTGGAATTTTTTAAAAGTATCCTTAACAAAATGAACAAAAAGGAAGAATACTTTAGATGGAAAAATTACCAGTGCAAAAAAAAAAAAAAAAAAGAAAAGCTTTATCAATATAGTTAAGAAATTTCTTAATTTTTAAAATTTTGATTTTGATCACTATTCTATTACTTTGCAATAAACGTGAACTAGAAATTTTTTTCTTGCGCTTTGCTGCTATATTAAGTAAATGAATGGATATAAACTTCATTAAGATCTTTTTAAAATTACATATTTTCAGTTGACTGGAAACAACAACCAATATTCTACATGTAATCAAGACCTTGAATGGGGAAATTTAAATAATATGCGCACTACCTCACAGAATTCATTATTTATACTAACTGGGATCTGGCTGTATTGGTTGTGTGATGACATGTTACTTACCCTCTCGCTCCTTCAGCCAACTATGACCATAAGTTACAGAAGATGCACTGGTAGAAGTTGTTTTCTGAGTGGGGAGGTCCCCTCCAACAGTGAAATCACAGGTGCAATCTCTTCTTATTCCTTTCCCTTGCCACTAAAAATTTTTCAATTTAAACACTATGTCTTCTAGAGTTTTAAGTTTTCTTTTCCTTCTTCATGGCAGAGATCCTTAATGCTTTGCTTTCTGTATTAAATGACTCCTACATTATTTCCTTCATTCTAGTATTCAGGTTTTTTGATTTGTCATGTTCTTCTGGAGACCTATAATAATTACATTATATGCTTGGGTACAGTGTCTTCAAGGACAGGTACTTTGGTCTGTGTAGAATTCTTATACTCATTCAACATTATTGCCTTTTGCTTTTCTTCTGCCAAATTTTCCTTCACTTCAGGATATGTTACAAATGTGTTAATAACTGTCACTTTACACAAATTATAAATCATGAATTCATTTTATTTCTAGTTTGTAATTGTGTTTTTGTAATTTTATATTGTGAGTTCTAATTTCTAAGGAATATTTATTCCTAACTTCTCTTTTCATGGATTTTATTTCTCTTTAGGATCATTCTGGAGTTTTATTTTGTTGCTCTGTACCCTCCTGAGAGTCTTTCATTAGGTAGCATTATCCCTCATATTATCATATTTAAGAGAGCCACATTCTCTTCAATGCCCTATTCATTCTTCCTTTTTTCTTTGGATCTCTTGTGCTGTCTGCTCATGTGCTATCCTTTTACTGAGTCACCCTCCCCCCAACACGATATCTTCTGTGTCGCAGCATCCCATTTTTGGCTACTCTCCCTTTGGCAGTAAGCAGTCCTTTCAGGATACGCTGGAAGGCTGGTTCAGTCTTTTTTAAGGAGTAGACATAGGGTTTCCAGGGCTGGATCAACAATATGAATAAGTTCTGGGAAAAAGGGAATAGCTTAAGTAGTGTTTTAGTATCCTTTCCTTCCTTCAGGCTTGGTGCAGTTGCTCACAATTGCATTATAACGGATTTCTTCCTCTTCTCTCCTGCCCTTCCCCAAATTCATGTAACTAAGCAGAATCTGCCCTCAGACCAAGAAGGAAGGGGAATTGGGGAGGGGTCCAAACAGAGTCTTCATAGCCTCAGAGATGCCTACCTGAGTCCAGGTCCCAGTGAAAAAAGCAGCATATTTTTAGGCTATTCAATTCCTTTTAGATTTTCTTCTTTTCCTTCACATGGCCGAGGAAAAACCAGGGTCCAACATTTCTAATGTGGGTAAGGTGGCAGCGGCAGAAGGTCTTTAGATCATATCTGAAGTAACTGAATATCCCTTTTCTAGAATTGGACCTGTGAATTTGCTTGTACTCCTGGTACTGATACACACATGCTGAGATTACAATGAATTTCTTTTGTGTAATTTCTTGCATGTTGTTTCCCCATTGGACTGTGAGCAACTTGAGGGCAAGAACCATGGTTTTTTTTGTTGTTGTTATTTTTTGCCTTTCTTTTTATCCCTATCCTTAGCACAGTGCCTACTGACTTTATAAATTTATTTCGTAAATTTATATATACTTTATAAATACATATTGACTGACTTGTAAGAGAGAGGTACTCAGTAAGTACTCCAAATATCAGAGTCCTCTAGTGTAATTCATAAAGGATTTTATACCCTGGGAGTTCTGTTGATCTGAATATAATTATTCCACATTTGACACATAATTGCTTTTTAGGGGATGGATGAAGATTTTATAATGTTTGGAAAAAGTGACTAATCTGGGGCACAGTCAAAAGGCATGAGCAGAAGCATGGACCTGCTACAGCTCTCCCACCAACTTCTCAAAAACCTATTAAAAATGACACTAAATAAATTCTAGAGCAGCAGAAGCCACAAAAGGACAGACTGAAGCAAATTTCTAGCCCAAGACAATCTGGAAGATTGATGGAAAGGGGCTATCACACCAGGCTTAGAACTCAGCACAATATGTAGTGGGGTCACACCTGCGAGGACTGAGCAGGAGCAGGCTTTAGGGGACTGAAGCACTAGCTGCTACTGCAGGTTCCAGACTTCTCAACCCACAAATGCTAAAGACAGCTTTAAAGATCAGTGGGAAGGGCTCTCACCTGCTGAGAGGGCAGCATGGTCCAGGCACCAATCCTGCCCTGGGCTCTGGCCCTGGCCCCAGCCCCAGGGCAGCTGCAGCTGCTGCTGAAGCACAGGCTGCTTCTGGAGCCCTCCACTTAACAAAACTTAAAAGTCAAGTAACTGGGTGGGAAAATGGGCAAATGGGAAAAGGAAACAGACTATAGATTCGTACTTTCTTGGTGAAGAGGTATTTTATGTCATTGGTGATGAGGAAGATCAAAATATACAGCCAGAAGAAGACAACAACGCCAAAGCTCCTGCATTCAAAGCCTCCAAGACAAACATGAATTGATCTCAGGCCATGGAAGAACTCAAAAAGGATTTTGAAAATCAAGTAAGAGAAGTAAGGGAAAAATTGGGAGGAGAAATGAGAATGATACCAGAAAATAATAAAAACTGAGTCAACAGCTTGCTAAAGGAACCCCCCCCCCCCCAAAGAACTCAAGATAATAACAACTTTAAAATTAGACTAACCCAAATGGCAAAAGAGGTCCAAAAGCTCAATGAAGAAAATAATTCCTTAAAAATTAGAATGGAGCAAATGGGAGATAATAACTTTGAGAAATCAAGAAATTATGAAACAAAACTAAAATAATGAAAAATTAAAAGACAATGTGAAGCATCTCATTGGAAACAAGTAATGTGGAAATTGGATCCAGGAGAGAGAATTTTAAAATTATTGGACTACCTGAAAGCCATGATCAAAAAAAGAGCCTAGATATCATCTTTCAAGAAATTATCAAGGAAAGCCTGCCCTGATAGTATAAAACCAGAGGGTAAAATAGAAATGGAAAGATTCCACCAATCACCTCTTGAAAGAGATCCCAAAAGGAAAAAACTCCTAGGAATACTGTAGCCAAATTCCAGAGTTCCCAGGTCAAGGAGAAAATATCACAAGCAGTCAGAAAGAAACAATTCAAGTACTGTGGAAATACAATCAGGCTAACACAAGATTTAGCAGCTTCTACATTAAGGGACTGAAGGGTTTGGAATATGATATTACATAGGTCAAAGGAGACAGGATTAAAATCACCTACCCATCAAGAATCACCTACCCAGGGGAAAAAATGGAACTTCAATGAAAAAGAGGATTTCCAAGCATTCTTGGTGAAAAGACCAGAGCTAAATAGAAAATATGACTTTCAAATACAAAAATCAAGAGAAGCATGAAAAGGTAAACAGGAAAGAGAAACCATAAGGGACTTATTAAAGTTGAACTGTTTACATTCCTAGAAGGAAGGATGATATTTGTAACTCATGAAACCTTTCTCAGTATCAGGATTGTTGGAGGGAATATATATGTATGTGTATATATATGTACATACATACATACATACATACATATATATATAATATATATACAGAGAGAGAGAGTCAGAGAGCGAGAAAGACAAAGAAAGAGGTAGAATGTAGTAAATCATCTCATAAAAGAGGCAAGAAAAAGCTTTTTCAATGGAGGGGAAGAGGGAGCAGGTAATTGGGAAAGAGTGAATCTTACTCTCATCAGATCTGGCTACAGGAGGGAATAACATACACACTCAATTGGATATTGCCCTACAGGAAAGCAGGAGGGAAGGGGATAAGAGAGGGGAGATAATAGAAGGAACAGCAGATTGAGGGAAGGGGTAATCAGAAGCAAACACTTTGGTAGAGGGACCAGGTCAAAGGACAGAATTGAATAAATGGAGGGCAGGATAAGATAGAGGGGCATATAGTTAGCCTTTTACAACATGACTGTTATGAAGGTATTTTGTATGACTACACATGTATAACCTTTATCGACCTGCCTGCTTGCCTTTTCAATGAGGGTGGGTGGGGAGGGGGGAAGAGAGAGAACATGGAATTCAAAGTTGTAAAAATGAATGTTAGAGGTTTTTACAGGCAACTAGGAAATAGGATACATAGGCAATGGGCTAGAGAAATCTATCTAACTTTATAGGAAAATAGAAAGGAAGGGGATAAGGGTGGAGGATGATAGAAGGGAGGGCAGACTGGTCAATCAGAATAGATGCTGCCCAGGGTGGGAGTAGGGGGGAGATAGGGAGAAAATGTGAAATTCAAAATTTTGTGAAAGTGAATGTTGAAAACTGAAAATAAATAAATTTATATTAAAAATTAAAAAATAACAAATACAAAAAAGTGACTAATCTGCAAAACTCTAAGTTGTGACAGAAAGAAAAAATCTTCAACATAGTTTACACATGCTAATATGAAAAAATTATAATAAAAAAGGAAGCAAAGATATATACATAAATGGAGAAATTTTATAACTAAAAAATAAAAGACCAAATAGGAGAAATGACACAAAATTACATTAAAAAAAGAGGAAAATGTATTATGAAGGACCATTTATATGAACAGAAGAAAGAGCTACTTAATTGCGAAAGGCAGTTTAAAAACACTAGAAAAATAACAAAGGAATAGCATCTAAACAAGCACAAAATAGGCCATCATTAAAGATGAAGTAGAGATATAAGAAAGGAAAAAATTTTAAAACAAATTGAATAATCAAATGAAGCTTGTTAAAAAATGAACAAACTTCATAAAGCATAACTAATTCAATATTCAAACATGGAATTAAAAAAGCAAATTAGAAAAATTAAAATGGGGAAATTCACAAGAAAGGGAAAAAATAAAATTATAAGAGCTGAATTATGTGACAATGAAACTTAGAACCTAAAAAAAAGTTTGGGTTTGTATCTATCTAAGTATAAAACACTAAAACTAGAGGCAGAACTAAGATGGTAGAATAGATGGAGCATTCCAGCTGAACACTCCCAACATCTCCCTCTAAACAATTTAAAATAACCTGTCAAATAAAATTCTAGAGTGGCATAAACAACAAAAGGTTGAGGTGAGACTTGCTTCTAGCCCAAAATAATTCTAGAGGTTGGAAGGAGAGGTCTGTGATACTGGAGTGAAAGCTGGCCCAGAGTGCTGAGTGGCATCACAAGCCATGGTTTTTGGAAGCTGCAGGGTAAGAGCAACAGCAGTAACAATTCTGGGAGTTCTCCCCACTCAGAGACATTAAGGGGATTTGGCAACTAGGGAGAAAGAGATTACAAGGGACCCCAGGATGGCCAGTGGGCATAGGACTGGGTGCCACTGGGCAATTTCAATGCCCACTATACAATTCCAGGTTACAGAGGGAGTAGGGGCCCTAATTCCTGGTAGTAGTTCCAAAGCAGAGATAGGAATGTTAGAGGAATCGTATTCATAAGAGGGAAGGGTCCCTTCTAGAGTAAGAGCCAGAATACAGATCAGAAAAGCAGTGACCACACCACTGCAAGAATCATACCACCACGGAAACATCAAAAACTAACAGACCTCCAGAACTAGCTGTGAAAAAGCATGGCACAAAAGTGTGATGCTTGGGAAAGTGAGAAGTGAGTACTGAAGTAAAAAGAGAAAAATTCTAACATTAAGTTCAAAGTCAAGAAATAGCTTGGAAAAATGATAAAACAACATTCACAACAACAACAAAAAGACCTGACCATAAACAGCTATCAAGGTGACAGGAAAGCTCAAACCAAGCTCAGAAGAAGACAATGAGAAAAGATCTATAAACAAACATCAAAGAAAAATGTAAATTGGACACAAACTCAACAAAAATTCCTTGAAAAGCTAAAGAAAACGAGTTTTTTTTTTAAAAAGGAAAAATAACAATACTGAAAGCAACTGGCAAGAAACAAAAAAAAGAAAAGTAGCTGTAGTTAGGATCCACACAAAGTTTAGTAGCTATCATGTTAAAGGACTAAAGGGCTTAGAATATGATATTCTAGAAGGTAAAGAAGCTAAGATTACAAACAAGAATTACATACTCAGCAAAACTGAGTATAATCTCTCAAGGTAAAAAAGGACATTTAATGAAACAAAGGACTTTCAAACATTCTTGATGAAAAGACCAGAGATGAAGAAAATCTGACATTCAAGCACCAGACTCAAGATAAGTATAAAAAGGTAAACATGAAAGAGATATCATATGAGATTCAATAAGACTTGAATTCCTATATGGCAAGATGATACTAGTAACTTCTAAGAACTTTACCATTTCTTTAAAAAAGTATGGAAAGGGAAGAAAGAGGGATAGACTGAGAGAAAGGGGAATGAGAAGAACGAGAAAATTTATCTCAGATAAAAGAGGTGCACAAAGAAGAGCATTTACAGTGGAAGGGAAAATGTGGGAGGGGATACAGGAAACATTTTAATCTCACTCTAATTTGAACTGGTTGAAAGGGAAGAATATATACAATAACACTCAATAACATCTTATACAATGGAAAAGTAGCAGAAAAGGAGGCTGAAAGAAAGAGGGAAACAGGTTAGAAATGGAGGGCAGTGGGCAGATTAAGTGATCAGAGGCAAAACAGTAAAACTAACACATGAGGGAACAGGTAACCTACATACTCTAATCACATGCATTGAGATACTGCTTATAAATATTGAACAAATCATAAATGATCTTCTGTGGCAAAATACTTAGGGTCCAAAGAAATTTATATTGTATCAAATATTTAAGATACAGATACGTTACTTTAACTTTTAAAAAGCAGCAAAAGAAGGCACTCTATACAACTTTTTCTATGGTTTCATCTCCCAGATCAGGAGGAGATACAACAGTGGAAGGATCAATAAAACTGCATCATTCACAAACATTGATGCAACCAACAATATTAAATACAATACTTGACAAAGAGAGCACAGAAATATAATCCTTGTCTTGTTATTCATTATAACTAACTTAAATTTGTGCCAGAAATTCAAAGACTGTTTAACATAGGAATAATTAACATGAACAATCATATTATTAAGAACAATAATAAAAATGACATGCCCATACAATTAGATAACAGAGAAAATAACTGACAAAACATAGTATTTATTTACATGAAAACACTATAAATAAATAGGGAAAAAAGGATCTTCTGATCAAGAAGCACTTATCAAGAGACAAGAGATGACATTACCTGTAATGGAGAAATAGTGGAAGTCTAGCCATTAAGAACAGGAGTAAAGTAAGGTGATCCAGTGTTCTCATTATTATATTATATAGTACTAGAAATATTAACTTTACCAACAAAGATATGAAAATCAAATCAAAGTATGAAGCAGTGATAAAATTCTGGTACCCTTCCTTCCCCTTCTAGTTAGCTATGTTTTATTTACTTCGTATTTATCCTTTACATGTATTTTCTATGCAAACTTATATGAGTAGAAGTTGCTTCCTACATAGAACACAAACTCCTTGAGAGTACAGATTATTTATTATTTGTCTCCCCAGTGCCTAGCACACTGAGGTACACATAGTAGGCATATTGTAACACCTGTGTTATTGCTGATTGTCTAAGGGATAAGATAAACAACAATTAAAATGAAAAGAATACATTAAATATAAGAATTAAAAATAAGAAAAACACAGGATGTATCTAAGTAGAGCTTCAAAACAACTTTCACAAAAATAAAGAGGCAATCTAAATCAATGGAGGTATTCAATGTACACTGCCAGGTTAGGTCAATAGAGTAAAAGTGGCTATATCTAAAATAAAGGAGAGGTCTAACATTACACAAATCAATTTACCAAAGAATATTACAAAATAATATAATGATAATTACAACAGTAATACAACAGTGACAGCAACAGTAATAATGGCTAACATTTATATGTTACATTTATATATCTGTATTTACATTAAACATGTATCCCAAGCACTTTACAATTATCTCATCTGATCCTCATAACAGCCTTGCAAGATAGGTGCTAAAGTTATACTCATTTTACAGATGTGGAAACTGAGACAGATTATGTGACTTGATCAGGGTGACACAGCTAGGAAAAGTCTGAGACCAGATTTTATTCAGGTCTTCCTGACTCCAGGCCCAGCACTCTTTTCACAGCTTCCTCAACAACAGGCCAAGAACATTTAGGGAAAATGATTTTTTTTTTTTAAATGAGGGAATAAAGGGCATTTAGTATTGTCAGATTTCAAAGAATATTATAAAGCAATAATTATAAAAACAATCTGAGTTAACCACACAAAAATTAGTGGAACAGATTAGAGAGTAATACTTGGAAGGAAATATATAGAGCAGAGGGAGTAGGCAGTGAAAGGGAAGGATCTTACAAACAACATACATACAGAAATACAGCCTTCAATGGGAAAGCTCTAGCTGCTAGATTATTGGAAAAGGCATTCTGCAGAAAGTGGTTTTTGAGTCAAGTTCTGAAACTGACCACGGTTTCTAAGGGATAGAGGTAAAATGAGAGATCATTCTAGGCATGAGACATCCCATACTGTCAATATATACAATTTCTCTTTTGTTCTAGGCTTGTTATTTCATTGATGAGGAGCTCACATTGTGGGAACTCCTTCATATGTTTATTAGCAACTCACTGGCAGCTTCAGCCTTAGAAAGTTACCTGAAGTGCTCTGCCTTGTCCACGGTATCCATATCTGTATATCAATCAATCAACAAAATTTATTAAGATTTTTTTAAAGATAACTTTCATGGATACATTTTGTTTATATACCAGGTACTGTCCTAGATGCTAGGGATACTAATATAAAGAATGAAACCATTCCTATTCACAAGCTTACATTCTAACAAATAAGCAACCATGAAATGTTTTTGCTTGGTTTCTGTTCCCTTGGATATATGTCTGAGGTTCTCTTACCTCTGGCTTTGGGTTCTCTCTGCCTCTCTCTCACATAGTGGTATATTAGACGTATATATAGTATATACAATTTTGCTTCTGATAATTTCACTATGGATCATTTCATATATGTCATTCCATATTTTCTTGTATGCTTTAAATTTATATATTTATAAGACCATGATATAATAGGCCTCAATTTGTTCAACTATTTTCTATTTCTCAGAAGGATAGGTTGTTTATAAATTTTGGGTTAAAACAAAATTTATCCATAAATACTTATTTAGAAAAAAATTTCCTTCTCCTAGTCAATATGATGTGCTTGTTCCAGAAAGCAGTTTGTCCCAAAAGGCAATGCAATACAAGTCAAAATGACCCAGCTATGGGGAATTCCTAATGATTACATTTTAGGAAAAAAACTGATTTGTTCCAGAAACTCTGAAAATTCTTCAGTGAATACAAAGGGAAGCAGATTAGTGGTAACTGAAGAGTGAAATGGGGGAAAAGAGCCTAAGCTGAAACACAAGAAATCCAAGAAAATAAACAAAAATGTTTTAAAATTGGACTTACAACTCTATAGTAAACAGAATGTAAGGTTCTTGGAAGTAGGGACTAATTCATTTTTGTCTTTATATGCCCAACACCTAGAAAAGTGCTTTACACATTAATAAGCCCTTAAAATTTTTTGGCTGAATTAACTTGCCCAGAGGTAAATATTCAGAGAGCTAGAGTAGAAGTAAATTGAATACTAAAGAAGCTTCAAAGCTGAAGAAAAGTCTACTTGGAACAAAAACATGGCAAAACCAGGAAAAAAAAAAGTACAAGATTTTGATTGATGACACTACATCATGCAAGATATCTGCCCAAGGGAGTTGTTTTTCAAAGCTGAACAGTCTAGTCACTTTAAGGACTGGACATCCAAGGAGGGTAAAATTATCGACAGGTGTGTCTAGTGATGGTGCAGTTCTCTGCTCCACTGCATTTCTTAAATCCATCACTTTCTATGTCAACTATCATGACTTTCAGGCTGTTCATTAACAGCACTAAATTTTATAAAACAAGACAGAACAATCTTACTAAAGAAATTAATGATAAATGAAAAGAGTATCTTCCCATTGATAGGGA